>NW_024412131.1:0-54409 GCF_016920715.1 Anopheles arabiensis
ACTTCGTTTCAGTTACGTATTGCTAGTGAAGATATCTTAGTTTCTAAGGATTCAGAATGAAGAAAACGACTGTTCAGAGTGAAGATATCTTAGTTTCTAAGGATTCAGAATGAAGAAAACGACTGTTCAGAGTGAAGATATCTTAGTTTCTAAGTTCAGAATAAAGAAAACGACTGTTCAGAGTGAAGATATCTTAGTTTCTAAGGATTCAGAATGAAGAAAACGACTGTTCAGAGTGAAGATATCTTAGTTTCTAAGGATTCCAGGAATAAAGAAAACGACTGTTCAGAGTGAAGATATCTTAGTTTCTAAGGATTCAGAATGAAGAAAACGACTGTTCAGAGTGAAGATATCTTAGTTTCTAAGGATTCAGAATGAAGAAAACGACTGTTCAGAGTGAAGATATATCTTAGTTTCTAAGGATTCAGAATGAAGAAAACGACTGTTCAGAGTGAAGATATCTTAGTTTCTAAGGATTCAGAATAAAGAAAACGAACTGTTCAGAGTGAAGATATCTTAGTTTCTACGGATTCAGAAGAAAAGAAAACGACTGTTCGAGTGAAGATATCTTAGTTTCTAAGGATTCAGAAGAAAGAAAACGACTGTTCAGAGTGAAGATATCTTAGTTTCTACGGATTCAGAATAAAGAAAACGACTGTTCAGAGTGAAGATATCTTAGTTTCTACGGATTCAGAAGAAAGAAAACGACTGTTCAGAGTGAAGATATCTTGGTTTCTAAGGATTCAGAAGAAAGAAAACGACTGTTCAGAGTGAAGATATCTTAGTTTCTAAGGATTCAGAATGAAAAACGACTGTTCAGAGTGAAGATATCTTAGTTTCTACGGATTCAGAAGAAAACGACTGTTCAGAGTGAAGATATCTTAGTTTCTAAGGATTCAGAATGAAAGAAAACGACTGTTCAGAGTAAAGATATCTTAGTTTCTACGGATTCAGAATAAAGAAAACGACTGTTCAGAGTGAAGATATCTTAGTTTCTAAGGATTCAGAATAAAGAAAACGACTGTTCAGAGTGAAGATATCTTAGTTTCTACGGATTCAGAATAAAGTAAACGACTGTTCAGAGTGAAGATATCTTAGTTTCTACGGATTCAGAAGAAGAAAACGACTGTTCAGAGTGAAGATATCTTAGTTTCTAAGGATTCAGAATGAAAGAAAACGACTGTTCAAAGTAAAGATATCTTAGTTTCTACGGATTCAGAATAAAGAAAACGACTGTTCAGAGTGCAGATATCTTAGTTTCTAAGGATTCAGAATGAAGAAAACGACTGTTCAGAAAGTAAAGATATCTTAGTTTCTAAGGATTCAGAATGAAGAAAACGACTGTTCAGAGTGAAGATATCTTAGTTTCTAAGGATTCAGAAGAAAACGACTGTTCGAGTGCAGATATCTTAGTTTCTAAGGATTCAGAATAAAGAAAAACGACTGTTCAGAGTGAAGATATCTTAGTTTCTACAGTTCAGAAGAAGAAAACGACTGTTCAGAGTGAAGATATCTTAGTTTCTAAGGATTCAGAAGAAAGAAAAACGACTGTTCAGAGTGCAGATATCTTAGTTTCTAAGGATTCAGAATAAAGAAAACGACTGTTCAGAGTGAAGATATCTTAGTTTCTACGGATTCAGAAGAAAGAAAAACGACTGTTCAGAGTGACGATATCTTAGTTTCTAAGGATTCAGAAGAAAGAAAACGACTGTTCAGAGTGAAGATATCTTAGTTTCTACGGATTCAGAATAAAGTAAACGACTGTTCAGAGTGAAGATATCTTAGTTTCTAAGGATTCAGAATAAAAGAAAACGACTGTTCAGAGTGAAGATATCTTAGTTTCTACGGATTCAGAATAAAGTAAACGACTGTTCAGAGTGAAGATATCTTAGTTTCTACGGATTCAGAAGAAAGAAAACGACTGTTCAGAGTGAAGATATCTTAGTTTCTAAGGATTCAGAATGAAGTAAACGACTGTTCAGAGTGAAGATATCTTAGTTTCTACGGATTCAGAATAAAGAAAACGACTGTTCAGAGTGCAGATATCTTAGTTTCTAAGGATTCAAAATGAAGAAAACGACTGTTCAAAGTAAAAGATATCTTAGTTTCTAAGGATTCAGAATAAAGAAGAAAACGACTGTTCAGAGTGAAGATATCTTAGTTTCTAAGGATTCAGAAGAAAGAAAAACGACTGTTCAGAGTGAATCTTAGTTTCTACGGATTCAGAAGAAAGAAAACGACTGTTCAGAGTGAAGATATCTTAGTTTCTAGGATTCAGAATGAAAGAAACGACTGTTCAGAGTGAAGATATCTTAGTTTCTAAGGATTCAGAATAAAGAAAACGACTGTTCAGAGTGAAGATATCTTAGTTTCTAAGGATTCAGAATAAAGAAAACGACTGTTCAGAGTGAAGATATCTTAGTTTCTAAGGATTCAGAAGAAAGAAAACGACTGTTCAGAGTGAAGATATCTTAGTTTCTAAGGATTCAAAATAAAGAAAACGACTGTTCAGAGTGAAGATATCTTAGTTTCTAAGGATTCAGAAGAAAGAAAACGACTGTTCAGAGTGAAGATATCTTAGTTTCTAAGGATTCAGAATAAAGAAAACGACTGTTCAGAGTGAGAAGATATCTTAGTTTCTACAGTTCAGAATGAAGAAAACGACTGTTTGGAATGAAGATATCTTAGTTTCTACGGATTTAGAATAAAGTAAACGACTGTTCAGAGTGAAGATATTTTAGTTTCTACGGGATTCAGAATGAAGAAAACGACTGTTCAGAGTAAAGATATCTTAGTTTCTACGGATTCAGAATAAAGTAAACGACTGTTCAGAGTGAAGATATCTTAGTTTCTACGGATTCAGAATAAAGAAAACGACTGTTCAGAGTGACGATATCTTAGTTTCTACGGATTCAGAATAAAAGTAAACGACTGTTCAGAGTGAAGATATCTTAGTTTCTACCAGTTCAGAATGAAGTAAACGACTGTTCAGAGTGAAGATATCTTAGTTTTTAAGGATTCAGAAGAAAACGACTGTTCAGAGTGAAGATATCTTAGTTTCTAAGGATTCAGAATAAAGAAAACGACTGTTCAGAGTGAAGATATCTTAGTTTCTACGGATTCAGAATGAAGAAAACGACTGTTCAGAGTGAAGATATCTTAGTTTCTAAGGATTCAGAATAAAGAAAACGACTGTTCAGAGTGAAGATATCTTAGTTTCTAAGGATTCAGAATGAAGAAAACGACTGTTCAGAGTAAAGATATCTTAGTTTCTACAGTTCAGAATAAAGTAAACGACTGTTCAGAGTGAAGATATCTTAGTTTCTACGGATTCAGAATAAAAGAAAACGACTGTTCAGAGTGACGATATCTTAGTTTCTAAGGATTCAGAATGAAAGAAACGACTGTTCAGAGTGAAGATATCTTAGTTTCTAAGGATTCAGAATAAAGAAAACGACTGTTCAGAGTGAAGATATCTTAGTTTCTAAGGATTCAGAATAAAGAAAACGACTGTTCAGAGTGAAGATATCTTAGTTTCTAAGGATTCAGAAGAAAGAAAACGACTGTTCAGAGTGAAGATATCTTAGTTTCTAAGGATTCAGAATAAAGAAAACGACTGTTCAGAGTGAAGATATCTTAGTTTCTAAGGATTCAGAAGAAAAGAAAACGACTGTTCAGAGTGAAGATATCTTAGTTTCTAAGGATTCAGAATGAAGTAAACGACTGTTCAGAGTGAAGATATCTTAGTTTCTAAGGATTCAGAATGAAGAAAACGAACTGTTCAGAGTGAAGATATCTTAGTTTCTAAAGTTCAGAATAAAGAAAACGACTGTTCAGAGTGAAGATATCTTAGTTTCTACGGATTCAGAAGAAAAGAAAAACGACTGTTTAGAGTGAAGATATCTTAGTTTCTACGGATTCAGAATAAAGTAAACGACTGTTCAGAGTGAAGATATCTTAGTTTCTACGGATTCAGAAGAAAGAAAACGACTTTTCAGAGTGACGATATCTTAGTTTCTAAGGATTCAGAAGAAAACGACTGTTCAGAGTGAAGATATCTTAGTTTCTAAGGATTCAGAATAAAGAAAACGACTGTTCAGAGTGAAGATATCTTTAGTTCAGTTTCAGAATAAAGTAAACGACTGTTCAGAGTGAAGATATCTTAGTTTCTACGGATTCAGAAGAAGAAAACGACTTTTCAGGTGAAGATATCTTAGTTTCTAAGGATTCAAAATGAAGAAAACGACTGTTCAGAGTGAAGATATCTTAGTTTCTAAGGATTCAGAATAAAGAAAACGACTGTTCAGAGTGAAGATATCTTAGTTTCTAAGGATTCAGAATGAAGAAAACGACTGTTCAGAGTGAAGATATCTTAGTTTCTACGGATTCAGAAGAAGAAAACGACTTTTCAGAGTGAAGATATCTTAGTTTCTAAGGATTCAGATAAGAAAACGACTGTTCAGAGTGCAGATATCTTAGTTTCTAAGGATTCAGAAGAAAGAAAAACGACTGTTCAGAGTGAAGATATCTTAGTTTCTGGATTCAGAAGAAGAAAACGACTGTTTAGAGTGAAGATATCTTAGTTTCTAAGGATTCAGAATAAAGAAAACGACTGTTCAGAGTGAGAAGATATCTTAGTTTCTAAGGATTCAGAATAAAAGAAAACGACTGTTCAGAGTGAAGATATCTTAGTTTCTACGGATTCAGAAGAAAACGACTGTTCAGAGTGAAGATATCTTAGTTTCTACGGAATCCAGAATGAATAAAACGACTGTTCAGAGTGAAGATATCTTAGTTTCTAAGGATTCAGAAGAAAAGAAAACGACTGTTCAGAGTGAAGATATCTTAGTTTCTACCAGTTCAGAATAAAGAAAACGACTGTTCAGAGTGAAGATATGTTAGTTTCTAAGGATTCAAAATGAAGAAAACGAACTGTTCAGAGTGAAGATATCTTAGTTTCTAAGGATTCAGAATGAAGAAAACGACTGTTCAGAGTGAAGATATGTTAGTTTCTAAGGATTCAGAATGAAGAAAACGAACTGTTCAGAGTGAAGATATCTTAGTTTCTAAGGATTCAGAGAATAAAAAACGACTTTTCAGAGTGAAGATATCTTAGTTTCTAAGGATTCAGAATGAAGAAAACGACTGTTCAGAGTGAAGATATCTTAGTTTCTACGGGATTCAGAATGAAAGAAAACGACTGTTCAGAGTGAAGATATCTTAGTTTCTACGGATTCAGAAGAAAGAAAACGACTTTTCAGAGTGAAGATATCTTAGTTTCTAAGGATTCAGAATGAAGAAAACGACTGTTCAGAGTGAAGATATCTTAGTTTCTAAGGATTCAAAATGAAGAAAACGACTGTTCAGGAGTGAAGATATCTTAGTTTCTACGGATTCAAAATGAAGAAAAACGACTGTTCAGAGTGAAGATATCTTAGTTTCTAAGGATTCAAAATAAAGAAAAACGACTGTTCAGAGTGAAGATATCTTAGTTTCTAAGGATTCAGAATGAAGTAAACGACTGTTCAGAGTGAAGATATCTTAGTTTCTACGGATTCAGAAGAAAGAAAACGACTGTTCAGAGTGAAGATATGTTAGTTTCTAGGGATTCAAAATGAAGAAAACGAACTGTTCAGAGTGAAGATATCTTAGTTTCTAAGGATTCAAAATGAAGAAAACGACTGTTCAGAGTGAAGATATGTTAGTTTCTAAGGATTCAAAATGAAGAAAACGAACTGTTTAGAGTGAAGATATCTTAGTTTCTAAGGATTCAGAATAGAAAAACGACTTTTCAGAGTGAAGATATCTTAGTTTCTAAGGATTCAGAATGAAGAAAACGACTGTTCAGAGTGAAGATATCTTAGTTTCTACAGTTCAGAAGAAGAAAACGACTTTTCAGAGTGAAGTTAGCTTAGTTTCTAAGGATTCAGAAGAAAGAAAACGACTTTTCAGAGTGAAGATATCTTAGTTTCTACGGATTCAGAAGAAGAAAACGACTTTTCAGAGTGAAGATATCTTAGTTTCTAAGGATTCAGAATGAAGAAAACGACTGTTCAGAGTGAAGATATCTTAGTTTCTAAGGATTCAAAATGAAGAAAAACGACTGTTCAGAGTGAAGATATCTTAGTTTCTAAGGATTCAGAATGAAAGAAAACGACTGTTCAGAGTGAAGATATCTTAGTTTCTAAGGATTCAAAATGAAGAAAACGACTGTTCAGAGTGAAGATATCTTAGTTTCTACGGATTCAAAATAGAAGAAAACGACTGTTCAGAGTGAAGATATCTTAAGTTCAAAATAAAAGAAAAACGACTGTTCAGAGTGAAGATATCTTAGTTTCTAAGGATTCAGAATGAAGTAAACGACTGTTCAGAGTGAAGATATCTTAGTTTCTACGGATTCAGAAGAAAGAAAACGACTGTTCAGAGTGAAGATATCTTAGTTTCTACGGATTCAGAAGAAAAAACGACTGTTCAGAGTGAAGATATCTTAGTTTCTAAGGATTCAGAATAAAGAAAACGACTGTTCAGAGTGAAGATATCTTAGTTTCTACAGGATTCAAAATGAAGAAAACGACTGTTCAGAGTGAAGATATCTTAGTTTCTAAGGATTCAGAATAAAGAAAACGACTGTTCAGAGTGAAGATATCTTAGTTTCTAAGGATTCAGAATAAAGAAAACGACTGTTCAGAGTGAAGATATCTTAGTTTCTACGGATTCAGAATAAAAGTAAACGACTGTTCAGAGTGAAGATATCTTAGTTTCTGAGGATTCAGAATAAAGAAAACGACTGTTCAGAGTGAAGTTAGCTTAGTTTCTAAGGATTCAGAAGAAAGAAAACGACTTTTTCAGAGTGAAGATATCTTAGTTTCTAAGGATTCAGAATGAAGAAAACGACTGTTCAGAGTGAAGATATCTTAGTTTCTACGGATTCAAAATGAAGAAAAACGACTGTTCAGAGTGAAGATATCTTAGTTTCTGGGGATTCAAAATAAAGAAAACGACTGTTCAGAGTGAAGATATCTTAGTTTCTAAGGATTCAGAATGAAGTAAACGACTGTTCAGAGTGAAGATATCTTAGTTTCTACGGATTCAGAAGAAAACGACTGTTCAGAGTGAAGATATCTTAGTTTCTACGGATTCAGAAGAAAGAAAACGACTGTTCAGAGTGAAGATATCTTAGTTTCTAAGGATTCAGAATAAAAGAAAACGACTGTTCAGAGTGAAGATATCTCCAGTTTCTACGGATTCAGAATAAAGTAAACGACTGTTCAGAGTGAAGATATCTTAGTTTCTACGGATTCAGAATAAAGAAAACGACTGTTCAGAGTGAAGATATCTTAGTTTCTAAGGATTCAGAATAAAGAAAACGACTGTTCAGAGTGAAGTTAGCTTAGTTTCTAAGGATTCAGAAGAAAGAAAACGACTTTTCAGAGTGAAGATATCTTAGTTTCTAAGGATTCAGAATGAAAGAAAACGACTTTTCAGAGTGAAGATATCTTAGTTTCTAAGGATTCAGAATGAAGAAAACGACTGTTCAGAGTGAAGATATCTTAGTTTCTAAGGATTCAAAATGAAGAAAACGACTGTTCAGAGTGAAGATATCTTAGTTTCTACGGATTCAAAATGAAGAAAACGACTGTTCAGAGTGAAGATATCTTAGTTTCTAAGGATTCAGAATAAAGAAAACGACTGTTCAGAGTGAAGATATCTTAGTTTCTAAGGATTCAGAAGAAAGAAACGACTGTTCAGAGTGAAGATATCTTAGTTTCTAAGGATTCAGAATGAAGTAAACGACTGTTCAGAGTGAAGATATCTTAGTTTCTACGGATTCAAAATGAAGAAAACGACTGTTCAGAGTGAAGATATCTTAGTTTCTAAGGATTCAGAATAAAGAAAACGACTGTTCAGAGTGAAGATATCTTAGTTTCTAAGGATTCAGAATGAAAACGACTGTTCAGAGTGAAGATATCTTAGTTTCTACGGATTCAGAATGAAGAAAACGACTGTTCAGAGTGAAGATATCTTAGTTTCTAAGGATTCAGAATAAAGAAAACGACTGTTCAGAGTGAAGATATTTTAGTTTCTACGGATTCAGAATGAAAGAAAACGACTGTTCAGAGTGAAGATATCTTAGTTTCTACGGATTCAGAATGAAGAAAACGACTGTTCAGAGTGAAGATATCTTAGTTTCTACCGGATTCAGAATGAAGAAAACGACTGTTCAGAGTGAAGATATCTTAGTTGCCAAGGATTCAGAATGGAAAACGACTTTTTCAGAGTGAAGATATCGTAGTTTCTAAGGATTCAGAATAAAGTAAACGACTGTTCAGAGTGAAGATATTTTAGTTTCTACGGATTCAGAATGAAAGAAAACGACTGTTCAGAGTGAAGATATCTTAGTTTCTAAGGATTCAGAATGAAAGAAAACGACTGTTCAGAGTGAAGATATCTTAGTTCATACGGATTCAGAATGAAGAAAACGACTGTTCAGAGTGAAGATATCTTAGTTTCTACAGTTCAGAATGAAGAAAACGACTGTTCAGAGTGAAGATATCTTAGTTTCTAAGGATTCAGAATAAAGAAAACGACTGTTCAGAGTGAAGATATCTTAGTTCTATGGATTCAGAATGAAAACGACTGTTCAGAGTGAAGATATCTTAGTTTCTACCAGTTCAGAATGAAGAAAACGACTGTTCAGAGTGAAGATATCTTAGTTTCTACGGATTCAGAATGAAGAAAACGACTGTTCAGAGTGAAGATATCTTAGTTTCTAAGGATTCAGAATGAAGAAAACGACTGTTCAGAGTGAAGATATCTTAGTTTCTAAGGATTCAGAATAAAGAAAACGACTGTTCAGAGTGAAGATATCTTAGTTCATAAGTTCAGAATGAAGAAAACGACTGTTCAGAGTGAAGATATCTTAGTTTCTACGGATTCAGAATGAAAACGACTGTTCAGAGTGAAGATATCTTAGTTTCTAAGGATTCAGAATAAGAAAACGACTGTTCAGAGTGAAGATATCTTAGTTTCTAAGGATTCAGAATGAAGAAAACGACTGTTCAGAGTGAAGATATCTTAGTTCTACAGTTCAGAATGAAGAAAACGACTGTTCAGAGTGAAGATATCTTAGTTTCTACGGATTCAGAATGAAAACGACTGTTCAGAGTGAAGATATCTTAGTTTCTACGAGTTCAGAATGAAGAAAACGACTGTTCAGAGTGAAGATATCTTAGTTTCTAAGGATTCAGAATGAAAGAAAACGACTGTTCAGAGTGAAGATATCTTAGTTCATACGGATTCAGAATGAAGAAAACGACTGTTCAGAGTGAAGATATCTTAGTTTCTAAGGATTCAGAATAAAGAAAACGACTGTTCAGAGTGAAGATATCTTAGTTCTATGGATTCAGAATGAAAGAAAACGACTGTTCAGAGTGAAGATATCTTAGTTTCTAAGGATTCAGAATAAAAGAAAACGACTGTTCAGAGTGAAGATATCTTAGTTTCTACAGTTCAGAATGAGAAAACGACTGTTCAGAGTGAAGATATCTTAGTTTATAAGGATTCAAGAATGAAGAAAAACGACTGTTCAGAGTGAAGATATCTTAGTTTCTAAGGATTCAGAATAAAGAAAACGACTGTTCAGAGTGAAGATATCTTAGTTTCTACGGATTCAGAATGAAGAAAACGACTGTTCAGAGTGAAGATATCTTAGTTTCTAAGGATTCAGAATAAAGAAAACGACTGTTCAGAGTGAAGATATCTTAGTTTCTACGGATTCAGAATAAAAGAAAACGACTGTTCAGAGTGAAGATATCTTAGTTTCTACGGATTCAGAATGAAGAAAACGACTGTTCAGAGTGAAGATATCTTAGTTTCTAAGGATTCAGAATAAAGAAAACGACTGTTCAGAGTGAAGATATCTTAGTTTCTACAGTTCAGAATGAAGAAAACGACTGTTCGGAGTGAAGATATCTTAGTTTGCTAAGGATTCAGAATGAAGAAAACGACTGTTCAGAGTGAAGATATCTTAGTTTCTATGGATTCAGAATAAAAAACGACTGTTCAGAGTGAAGATATCTTAGTTTCTACGGATTCAGAATGAAGAAAACGACTGTTCGGAGTGAAGATATCTTAGTTTCTAAGGCTTCAGAATGAAGAAAACGACTGTTCAGAGTGAAGATATCTTAGTTTCTACAGTTCAAAAGAAAGAAAACGACTGTTCAGAGTGAAGATATCTTAGTTTCTACGGATTCCAGAATGAATAAAACGACTGTTCAGAGTGAAGATATCTTAGTTTCTAAGGATTCAGAATAAAGAAAACGACTGTTCAGAGTGAAGATATCTTAGTTTCTACGGATTCAGAATAAAGTAAACGACTGTTTTCAGAGTGAAGATATCTTAGTTTCTACGGATTCAGAATGAAGAAAACGACTGTTCAGAGTGAAGATATCTTAGTTTCTATGGATTCAGAATAAAGAAAACGACTGTTCAGAGTGAAGATATCTTAGTTTCTACGGATTCAGAATGAAGAAAACGACTGTTCGGAGTGAAGATATCTTAGTTTCTACGGATTCAGAATGAAGAAAACGACTGTTCAGAGTGAAGATATCTTAGTTCATACGGATTCAAAAGAAAACGACTGTTCAGAGTGAAGATATCTTAGTTTCTACGGATTCAGAATGAATAAAACGACTTTTCAGAGTGAAGATATCTTAGTTTCTACGGATTCAGAATGAAGAAAACGACTGTTCAGAGTGAAGATATCTTAGTTTCTACAGTTCAGAATAAAGTAAACGACTGTTCAGAGTGAAGATATCTTAGTTTCTACGGATTCAGAATGAAAACGACTGTTCAGAGTGAAGATATCTTAGTTTCTAAGGATTCAGAATGAAAACGACTGTTCAGAGTGAAGATATCTTAGTTTCTACGGATTCAGAATAAAGTAAACGACTTTTCAGAGTGAAGATATCTTAGTTTCTACGGATTCAGAATGAAGAAAACGACTGTTCAGAGTGAAGATATCTTAGTTTCTATGGATTCCAGAATAAAGAAAACGACTGTTCAGAGTGAAGATATCTTAGTTTCTACAGTTCAGAATGAAGAAAACGACTGTTCGGAGTGAAGATATCTTAGTTTCTAAGGCTTCAGAATGAAGAAAACGACTGTTCAGAGTGAAGATATCTTAGTTCTACGGATTCAAAGAAAGAAAACGACTGTTCAGAGTGAAGATATCTTAGTTTCTACGGATTCAGAATGAAGAAAACGACTGTTCAGAGTGAAGATATCTTAGTTTCTACGGATTCAGAATGAAGAAAACGACTGTTCAGAGTGAAGATATCTTAGTTTCTAAGGATTCAGAATAAAGAAAACGACTGTTCAGAGTGAAGATATCTTAGTTTCTACGGATTCAGAATAAAGTAAACGACTGTTCAGAGTGAAGATATCTTAGTTTCTACGGATTCAGAATGAAAACGACTGTTCAGAGTGAAGATATCTTAGTTTCAATGGATTCAGAATGAAGAAAACGACTGTTCAGAGTGAAGATATCTTAGTTTCTATGGATTCAGAATGAAAGAAAACGACTGTTCAGAGTGAAGATATCTTAGTTTCTACGGATTCAGAATGAAGAAAACGACTGTTCAGAGTGAAGATATCTTAGTTGCTAAGGATTCAGAATGAAGAAAACGACTGTTCAGAGTGAAGATATGTTAGTTTCTAAGGATTCAGAATGAAAACGACTTTTCAGAGTGAAGATATCTTAGTTTCTACGGATTCAGAATGAAGAAAACGACTGTTTGGAATGAAGATATCTTAGTTTCTACGGATTCAGAATAAAGTAAACGACTGTTCAGAGTGAAGATATCTTAGTTTCTAAGGATTCAGAATGAAGAAAACGACTGTTCAGAGTGAAGATATCTTAGTTTGCTAGGATTCAGAATGAAAACGACTGTTCAGAGTGAAGATATGTTAGTTTCTAGGATTCAGAATGAAGAAAACGACTGTTCAGAGTGAAGATATCTTAGTTTCTAAGGATTCAGAATGAAGAAAACGACTGTTCGGAGTGAAGATATCTTAGTTTCTAAGGCTTCAGTGAAGATATCTTGGATTCATACGGATTCAAAGAAAGAAAGAAAACGACTGTTCAGAGTGAAGATATCTTAGTTTCTACGGATTCAGAATGAATAAAACGACTTTTCAGAGTGAAGATATCTTAGTTTCTACGGATTCAGAATAAAGTAAACGACTGTTCAGAGTGAAGATATCTTAGTTTCTACGGATTCAGAATGAAGAAAACGACTGTTCAGAGTGAAGATATCTTAGTTTCTAAGGATTCAGAATAAAGAAAACGACTGTTCAGAGTGAAGATATCTTAGTTTCTACGGATTCAGAATAAAGTAAACGACTTTTCAGAGTGAAGATATCTTAGTTTCTACGGATTCAGAATGAAGAAAACGACTGTTCAGAGTGAAGTTAGCTTAGTTTCTAAGGATTCAGAAGAAAAACGACTTTTCAGAGTGAAGATATCTTAGTTTCTACGGATTCAGAATGAAGAAAACGACTGTTCGGAGTGAAGATATCTTAGTTTCTAAGGCTTCAGAATGAAGAAAACGACTGTTCAGAGTGAAGATATCTTAGTTCATACGGATTCAAAGAATGAAAGAAAACGACTGTTCAGAGTGAAGATATCTTAGTTTCTACGGATTCAGAATGAATAAAACGACTTTTCAGAGTGAAGATATCTTAGTTTCTACGGATTCAGAATGAAGAAAACGACTGTTCAGAGTGAAGATATCTTAGTTTCTACGGATTCAGAATAAAGTAAACGACTGTTCAGAGTGAAGATATCTTAGTTTCTACGGATTCAGAATGAAGAAAACGACTGTTCAGAGTGAAGATATCTTAGTTTCTAAGGATTCAGAATAAAGAAAACGACTGTTCAGAGTGAAGATATCTTAGTTTCTACGGAGTTCAGAATAAAGTAAACGACTTTTCAGAGTGAAGATATCTTAGTTTCTACGGATTCAGAATGAAGAAAACGACTGTTCAGAGTGAAGATATCTTAGTTTCTATGATTCAGAATGAAGAAAACGACTGTTCAGAGTGAAGATATCTTAGTTTCTACGGATTCAGAATGAAGAAAACGACTGTTCGGAGTGAAGATATCTTAGTTTCTAAGGATTCAGAATGAAAACGACTGTTCAGAGTGAAGATATCTTAGTTCATACGGATTCAAAGAAAGAAAACGACTGTTCAGAGTGAAGATATCTTAGTTTCTACGGATTCAGAATGAAGAAAACGACTGTTCAGAGTGAAGATATCTTAGTTTCTACGGATTCAGAATGAAAGAAAACGACTGTTCAGAGTGAAGATATCTTAGTTTCTAAGGATTCAGAATAAAGAAAACGACTGTTCAGAGTGAAGATATCTTAGTTTCTAAGGATTCAGAATGAAGAAAACGACTGTTCAGAGTGAAGATATCTTAGTTTCTACGGTTTCAGAATGAAGAAAACGACTGTTCAGAGTGAAGATATCTTAGTTGCTAAGGATTCAGAATGAAGAAAACGACTGTTCAGAGTGGAGATATCTTAGTTTCTAAGTTCAGAATGAAGAAAACGACTGTTCAGAGTGAAGATATGTTAGTTTCTAAGGATTCAGAATGAAGAAAACGACTTTTCAGAGTGAAGATATCTTAGTTTCTACGGATTCAGAATGAAGAAAACGACTGTTTTGAATGAAGATATCTTAGTTTCTACGGATTCAGAATAAAGTAAACGACTGTTCAGAGTGAAGATATCTTAGTTGCTAAGGATTCAGAATGAAGAAAATGACTGTTCAGAGTGAAGATATCTTAGTTGCTAAGGATTCAGAATGAAGAAAACGACTGTTCAGAGTGAAGATATGTTAGTTTCTAAGGATTCAGAATGAAGAAAACGACTGTTCAGAGTGAAGATATCTTAGTTTCTAAGGATTCAGAATGAAGAAAACGACTGTTCAGAGTGAAGATATCTTAGTTTCTACGGATTCAGAATGAAGAAAACGACTGTTCAGAGTGAAGATATCTTAGTTTCTAAGGCTTCAGAATGAAGAAAACGACTGTTCAGAGTGAAGATATCTTAGTTTCATACAGTTCAAAAGAAGAAAACGACTGTTCAGAGTGAAGATATCTTAGTTTCTACGGATTCAGAATGAATAAAACGACTTTTCAGAGTGAAGATATCTTAGTTTCTACGGATTCAGAATAAAGTAAACGACTGTTCAGAGTGAAGATATCTTAGTTTCTACGGATTCAGAATGAAGAAAACGACTGTTCAGAGTGAAGATATCTTAGTTTCTAAGGATTCAGAATAAAGAAAACGACTGTTCAGAGTGAAGATATCTTAGTTTCTACGGATTCAGAATAAAGTAAACGACTTTTCAGAGTGAAGATATCTTAGTTTCTACGGATTCAGAATGAAGAAAACGACTGTTCAGAGTGAAGATATCTTAGTTTCTATGGATTCAGAATAAAGAAAACGACTGTTCAGAGTGAAGATATCTTAGTTTCTACGGATTCAGAATGAAGAAAACGACTGTTCGGAGTGAAGATATCTTAGTTTCTAAGGCTTCAGAATGAAGAAAACGACTGTTCAGAGTGAAGATATCTTAGTTCATACGGATTCAAAAGAAAGAAAACGACTGTTCAGAGTGAAGATATCTTAGTTTCTACGGATTCAGAATGAATAAAACGACTTTTCAGAGTGAAGATATCTTAGTTTCTACGGATTCAGAATGAAGAAAACGACTGTTCAGAGTGAAGATATCTTAGTTTCTACGGATTCAGAATAAAGTAAACGACTGTTCAGAGTGAAGATATCTTAGTTTCTACGGATTCAGAATGAAGAAAACGACTGTTCAGAGTGAAGATATCTTAGTTTCTAAGGATTCAGAATAAAGAAAACGACTGTTCAGAGTGAAGATATCTTAGTTTCTACGGATTCAGAATAAAGTAAACGACTTTTCAGAGTGAAGATATCTTAGTTTCTACGGATTCAGAATGAAGAAAACGACTGTTCAGAGTGAAGATATCTTAGTTTCTACGGATTCAGAATGAAGAAAACGACTGTTCAGAGTGAAGATATCTTAGTTTCTACGGATTCAGAATAAAGTAAACGACTGTTCAGAGTGAAGATATTTTAGTTTCTACGGATTCAGAATGAAGAAAACGACTGTTCAGAGTGAAGATATCTTAGTTTCAATGGATTCAGAATGAAGAAGACGATTGTTCAGAGTGAAGATATCTTAGTTTCTATGGATTCAGAATGAAGAAAACGACTGTTCAGAGTGAAGATATCTTAGTTTCTACGGATTCAGAATGAAGAAAACGACTGTTCAGAGTGAAGATATCTTAGTTGCTAAGGATTCAGAATGAAGAAAACGACTGTTCAGAGTGAAGATATGTTAGTTTCTAAGGATTCAGAATGAAGAAAACGACTGTTCAGAGTGAAGATATCTTAGTTTCTACGGTTTCAGAATGAAGAAAACGACTGTTCAGAGTGAAGATATCTTAGTTGCTAAGGATTCAGAATGAAGAAAACGACTGTTCAGAGTGGAGATATCTTAGTTTCTAAGGATTCAGAATGAAGAAAACGACTGTTCAGAGTGAAGATATGTTAGTTTCTAAGGATTCAGAATGAAGAAAACGACTTTTCAGAGTGAAGATATCTTAGTTTCTACGGATTCAGAATGAAGAAAACGACTGTTCAGAATGAAGATATCTTAGTTTCTACGGATTCAGAATAAAGTAAACGACTGTTCAGAGTGAAGATATCTTAGTTGCTAAGGATTCAGAATGAAGAAAATGACTGTTCAGAGTGAAGATATCTTAGTTGCTAAGGATTCAGAATGAAGAAAACGACTGTTCAGAGTGAAGATATGTTAGTTTCTAAGGATTCAGAATGAAGAAAACGACTGTTCAGAGTGAAGATATCTTAGTTTCTAAGGATTCAGAATGAAGAAAACGACTGTTCAGAGTGAAGATATCTTAGTTTCTACGGATTCAGAATGAAGAAAACGACTGTTCAGAGTGAAGATATCTTAGTTTCTAAGGATTCAGAATAAAGAAAACGACTGTTCAGAGTGAAGATATCTTAGTTTCTAAGGATTCAGAATGAAGAAAACGACTGTTCAGAGTGAAGATATCTTAGTTTCTACGGATTCAGAATGAAGAAAACGACTGTTCAGAGTGAAGATATCTTAGTTTCAATGGATTCAGAATGAAGAAGACGATTGTTCAGAGTGAAGATATCTTAGTTTCTATGGATTCAGAATGAAGAAAACGACTGTTCAGAGTGAAGATATCTTAGTTTCTACAGATTCAGAATGAAGAAAACGACTGTTCAGAGTGAAGATATCTTAGTTTCTAAGGATTCAGAATGAAGAAAACGACTGTTCAGAGTGAAGATATCTTAGTTGCTAAGGATTCAGAATGAAGAAAACGACTGTTCAGAGTGAAGATATGTTAGTTTCTAAGGATTCAGAATGAAGAAAACGACTGTTCAGAGTGAAGATATCTTAGTTTCTAAGGATTCAGAATGAAGAAAACGACTGTTCAGAGTGAAGATATCTTAGTTTCTAAGGATTCAGAATAAAGAAAACGACTGTTCAGAGTGAAGATATCTTAGTTTCTACGGATTCAGAATGAAGAAAACGACTGTTCAGAGTGAAGATATTTTAGTTTCTACGGATTCAGAATGAAGAAAACGACTGTTCAGAGTGAAGATATCTTAGTTTCAATGGATTCAGAATGAAGAAAACGGATTGTTCAGAGTGAAGATATCTTAGTTTCTATGGATTCAGAATGAAGAAAACGACTGTTCAGAGTGAAGATATCTTAGTTTCTACGGATTCAGAATGAAGAAAACGACTGTTCAGAGTGAAGATATCTTAGTTTCTAAGGATTCAGAATGAAGAAAACGACTGTTCAGAGTGAAGATATCTTAGTTTGCTAAGGATTCAGAATGAAGAAAACGACTGTTCAGAGTGAAGATATCTTAGTTTCTACGGATTCAGAATGAAGAAAACGACTGTTCAGAGTGAAGATATCTTAGTTTCTACGGATTCAGAATGAAGAAAACGACTGTTCAGAGTGAAGATATCTTAGTTTGCTAAGGATTCAGAATGAAGAAAACGACTGTTCAGAGTGAAGATATCTTAGTTTCTAAGGATTCAGAATGAAGAAAACGACTGTTCAGAGTGAAGATATGTTAGTTTCTAAGGATTCAGAATGAAGAAAACGACTTTTCAGAGTGAAGATATCTTAGTTTCTACGGATTCAGAATGAAGAAAACGACTGTTCAGAGTGAAGATATTTTAGTTTCTACGGATTCAGAATGAAGAAAACGACTGTTCAGAGTGAAGATATCTTAGTTTCTACGGATTCAGAATGAAGAAAACGACTGTTCAAAGTGAAGATATTTTAGTTTCTACGGATTCAGAATGAAGAAAACGACTGTTCAGAGTGAAGATATCTTAGTTTCTATGGATTCAGAATGAAGAAAACGACTGTTCAGAGTGAAGATATCTTAGTTTCTTTACGGATTCAGAATGAAGAAAACGACTGTTCAGAGTGAAGATATCTTAGTTTCTACGGATTCAGAAGAAAGAAAACGACTGTTCAGAGTGAAGATATCTTAGTTTCTACGGATTCAGAATGAAGAAAACGACTGTTCAGAGTGAAGATATCTTAGTTTGCTAAAGATTCAGAATGAAGTAAACGACTGTTCAGAGTGAAGATATTTTAGTTTCTACGGATTCAGAATGAAGAAAACGACTGTTCAGAGTGAAGATATCTTAGTTTCTAAGGATTCAGAATGAAGAAAACGACTGTTCAGAGTGAAGATATCTTAGTTCATACGGATTCAGAATGAAGAAAACGACTGTTCAGAGTGAAGATATTTTAGTTTCTACGGATTCAGAAGAAGAAAACGACTGTTCAGAGTGAAGATATCGTAGTTTCTACGGATTCAGAATGAAGTAAACGACTGTTCAGAGTGAAGATATCTTAGTTTCTACGAATTCAGAATGAAGAAAACGACTGTTCAGAATGAAGATATTTTAGTTTCTACGGATTCAGAATGAAGAAAATGACTGTTCAGAGTGAAGATATCTTAGTTTCTACGGATTCAGAATGAATAAAACGACTGTTCAGAGTGAAGATATTTTAGTTTCTACGGATTCAGAATGAAGAAAACGACTGTTCAGAGTGAAGATATCTTAGTTGCTAAGGATTCAGAATGAAGAAAACGACTGTTCAGAGTGAAGATATTTTAGTTTCTACGGATTCAGAAGAAAGAAAACGACTGTTCAGAGTGAAGATATCTTAGTTTGCTAAAGATTCAGAATGAAGTAAACGACTGTTCAGAGTGAAGATATCTTAGTTTCTACGGATTCAGAATGAAGAAAACGACTGTTCAGAGTGAAGATATCTTAGTTGCTAAGTGATTCAGAATGAAGAAAACGACTGTTCAGAGTGAAGATATCTTAGTTTCTACGGATTCAGAATGAATAAAACGACTGTTCAGAGTGAAGATATCTTAGTTTCTACGGATTCAGAATGAAGAAAACGACTGTTCAGAGTGAAGATATTTTAGTTTCTACGGATTCAGAATGAAGAAAACGACTGTTCAGAGTGAAGATAGCTTAGTTCATACGGATTCAGAATGAAGAAAACGACTGTTCAGAGTGAAGATATCTTAGTTTCTTTGGATTCAGAATGAAGAAAACGACTGTTCAGAGTGAAGATATCTTAGTTTCTACGGATTCAGAATGAAGAAAACGACTGTTCAGAGTGAAGATATCTTAGTTCATACGGATTCAGAATGAAGAAAACGACTGTTCAGAGTGAAGATATCTTAGTTTCTACGGATTCAGAATGAAGAAAACGACTGTTCAGAGTGAAGATAGCTTAGTTCATACGGATTCAGAATGAAGAAAACGACTGTTCAGAGTGAAGATATCTTAGTTTCTAAGAATTCAGAATGAAGAAAACGACTGTTCAGAGCGAAGATATCTTAGTTTCTTTGGATTCAGAATGAAGAAAACGACTGTTCAGAGTGAAGATATCTTAGTTTCTAAGGATTCAGAATGAAGAAAACGACTGTTCAGAGTGAAGATATCTTAGTTCATACGGATTCAGAATGAAGAAAACGACTGTTCAGAGTGAAGATATTTTAGTTTCAATGGATTCAGAATGAAGAAAACGACTGTTCAGAGTGAAGATATTTTAGTTTCTACGGATTCAGAATGAAGAAAACGACTGTTCAGAGTGAAGATATCTTAGTTCTTTGGATTCAGAATGAAGAAAACGACTGTTCAGAGTGAAGATATCTTAGTTTCTATGGATTCAGAAGAAAGAAAACGACTGTTCAGAGTGAAGATATCTTAGTTTCTACGGATTCAGAATGAAGAAAACGACTGTTCAGAGTGAAGATATCTTAGTTTCTAAGGATTCAGAATGAAGAAAACGACTGTTCAGAGTGAAGATATCTTAGTTTCTAAGAATTCAGAATGAAGAAAACGACTGTTCAGAGTGAAGATATCTTAGTTTCTAAGAATTCAGAATGAAGAAAACGACTGTTCAGAGCGAAGATATCTTAGTTTCTACGGATTCAGAATGAAGAAAACGACTGTTCAGAGTGAAGATATCTTAGTTTCTAAGGATTCAGAATGAAGAAAACGACTGTTCAGAGTGAAGATATTTTAGTTTCTACGGATTCAGAATGAAGAAAACGACTGTTCAGAGTGAAGATATCTTAGTTTCTTTGGATTCAGAATGAAGAAAACGACTGTTCAGAGTGAAGATATTTTAGTTTCTACGGATTCAGAATGAAGAAAACGACTGTTCAGAGTGAAGATATCTTAGTTCTTTGGATTCAGAATGAAGAAAACGACTGTTCAGAGTGAAGATATCTTAGTTTCTATGGATTCAGAAGAAAACGACTGTTCAGAGTGAAGATATCTTAGTTTCTTTGGATTCAGAATGAAGAAAACGACTGTTCAGAGTGAAGATATCTTAGTTTCTAAGGATTCAGAATGAAGAAAACGACTGTTCAGAGTGAAGATATTTTAGTTTCTACGGATTCAGAATGAAGAAAACGACTGTTCAGAGTGAAGATATCTTAGTTTCTACGGATTCAGAATGAAGAAAACGACTGTTCAGAGTGAAGATATCTTAGTTTCTAAGGATTCAGAATGAAGAAAACGACTGTTCAGAGTGAAGATATTTTAGTTTCTACGGATTCAGAATGAAGAAAACGACTGTTCAGAGTGAAGATATCTTAGTTTCTTTGGATTCAGAATGAAGAAAACGACTGTTCAGAGTGAAGATATCTTAGTTTCTAAGGATTCAGAATGAAGAAAACGACTGTTCAGAGTGAAGATATCTTAGTTTCTAAGAATTCAGAATGAAGAAAACGACTGTTCAGAGTGAAGATATTTTAGTTTCTATGGATTCAGAATGAAGAAAACGACTGTTCAGAGTGAAGATATCTTAGTTTCTAAGGATTCAGAATGAAGAAAACGACTGTTCAGAGTGAAGATATCTTAGTTTCTAAGGGATTCAGAATGAAGAAAACGACTGTTCAGAGTGAAGATATCTTAGTTTCTACGGATTCAGAATGAAGAAAACGACTGTTCAGAGTGAAGATATCTTAGTTTCAATGGATTCAGAATGAAGAAAACGACTGTTCAGAGTGAAGATATCTTAGTTTCTTTGGAATCAGAATGAAGAAAACGACTGTTCAGAGTGAAGATATCTTAGTTTCTACGGATTCAGAATGAAGAAAACGACTGTTCAGAGTGAAGATATCTTAGTTTCTACGGATTCAGAATGAAGAAAACGACTGTTCAGAGTGAAGATATCTTAGTTCATACGGATTGAGAATGAAGAAAACGACTGTTCAGAGTGAAGATATTTTAGTTCATACGGAATCAAAAAATAAAACGACTGTTCAGAGTGAAGATATCTTAGTTTCTACGGTTTCAGAATGAAGAAAACGACTGTTCAGAGTGAAGATATCTTAGTTTCAATGGATTCAGAATGAAGAAAACGACTGTTCAGAGTTAAGATATCTTAGTTTCAATGGATTCAGAATGAAGAAAACGACTGTTCAGAGTGAAGATATCTTAGTTTCTTTGGATTCAGAATGAAGAAAACGACTGTTCAGAGTGAAGATATCTTAGTTTCTATGGATTCAGAATGAAGAAACGACTGTTCAGAGTGAAGATATCTTAGTTTTTATGGATTCAGAAGAAAGAAAACGACTGTTCAGAGTGAAGATATCTTAGTTTCTACGGATTCAGAATGAAGAAAACGACTGTTCAGAGTGAAGATATCTTAGTTTCTATGGATTCAGAAGAAAGAAAACGACTGTTCAGAGTGAAGATATCTTAGTTTCTACGGATTCAGAATGAAGAAAACGACTGTTCAGAGTGAAGATATCTTAGTTTCTATGGATTCAGAATGAAGAAAACGACTGTTCAGAGTGAAGATATCTTAGTTTTTATGGATTCAGAAGAAAGAAAACGACTGTTCAGAGTGAAGATATCTTAGTTTCTAAGGATTCAGAATGAATAAAACGACTTTTCAGAGTGAAGATATCTTAGTTTCTACGGATTCAGAAGAAAGAAAACGACTGTTCAGAGTGAAGATATCTTAGTTTCTATGGATTCAGCATGAATAAAACGACTGTTCAGAGTGAAGATATCTTAGTTTCTACGGATTCAGAAGAAAGAAAACGACTCTTTAGAGTGAAGATATTTTAGTATCTACGGATTCAGAATGAAGAAAACGACTGTTCAGAGTGAAGATATCTTAGTTTCTAAGGATTCAGAATGAAGAAAACGACTTTTCAGAGTGAAGATATCTTAGTTTCTACGGATTCAGAATGAAGAAAACGACTGTTCAGAGTGAAGATATCTTAGTTTCTATGGATTCAGAAGAAAGAAAAAGACTGTTCAGAGTGAAGATATCTTAGTTCATACGGATTCAGCATGAATAAAACGACTGTTCAGAGTGAAGATATCTTAGTTTCTATGGATTCAGAATGAAGAAAACGACTGTTCAGAGTGAAGATATCTTAGTTTCTAAGGATTCAGAATGAATAAAACGACTTTTCAGAGTGAAGATATCTTAGTTTCTACGGATTCAGAAGAAAGAAAACGACTGTTCAGAGTGAAGATATCTTAGTTTCTAAGGATTCAGAATGAAGAAAACGACTTTTCAGAGTGAAGATATCTTAGTTTCTATGGATTCAGAATGAATAAAACGACTGTTCAGAGTGAAGATATCTTAGTTTCTACGGATTCAGAAGAAAGAAAATGACTCTTTAGAGTGAAGATATCTTAGTTTCTACGGATTCAGAAGAAAGAAAACGACTGTTCAGAGTGAAGATATCTTAGTTTCTAAGGATTCAGAATGAAGAAAACGACTTTTCAGAGTGAAGATATCTTAGTTTCTACGGATTCAGAAGAAAACGACTGTTCAGAGTGAAGATATCTTAGTTTCTAAGGATTCAGAATGAAGAAAACGACTGTTCAGAGTAAAGATATCTTAGTTTCTATGGATTCAGAAGAAAGAAAAAGACTGTTCAGAGTGAAGATATCTTAGTTCATACGGATTCAGCATGAATAAAACGACTGTTCAGAGTGAAGATATCTTAGTTTCTATGGATTCAGAATGAAGAAAACGACTGTTCAGAGTGAAGATATCTTAGTTTCTAAGGATTCAGAATGAATAAAACGACTTTTCAGAGTGAAGATATCTTAGTTTCTACGGATTCAGAAGAAAGAAAACGACTGTTCAGAGTGAAGATATCTTAGTTTCTATGGATTCAGCATGAATAAAACAACTGTTCAGAGTGAAGATATCTTAGTTTCTAAGGATTCAGAATGAAGAAAACGACTTTTCAGAGTGAAGATATCTTAGTTTCTACAGATTCAGAAGAAAGAAAACGACTGTTCAGAGTAAAGATATCTTAGTTTCTAAGAACTGATATTCTATGGTTCATAATGGGTCATTTTACCCTTTAAACACATGCTCAAATTGACAGGATTTCCTGAGAACAATGCATTCAGAGGCCATTTACTACACTAAAGTGACTTTGATCTTTAACCTATGTACAGATCTTGTAGACCACTTCAATACCTTTCCAAAACTGTCTTAATCATCACGTTAGGACACATGGCTACGAAGTTATGGCCGTTTGAAGGAACATCCAACTACATCACTTGAGCTTTTTCACCCGTCCCTATGGTCATGGTTGAAATTTTGACGAAAATGCAAGATCATCCATTATCGTTGTTTTGTCATTGGGACTTCATGAATAAGCAAACCAAAGCCTTGGGACACAATAACAAGGATCTTGGCGATGAAAAAGTTTCATAATGGGTCATTTTACCCTTTAAACACATGCTCAAATTGACAGGATTTCCTGAGAACAATGCATTCAGAGGCCATTTACTACACTAAAGTGACTTTGATCTTTAACCTATGTACAGATCTTGTAGACCACTTCAATACCTTTCCAAAACTGTCTTAATCATCACGTTAGGACACATGGCTACGAAGTTATGGCCGTTTGAAGGAACATCCAACTATATCACTTGAGCTTTTTCACCCGTCCCTATGGCCATGGTTGAAATTTTGACGAAAATGCAAGGTCATCCATTCTCGTTCTTATGTCATTGGGGCTTCATGAATAAGCAAACCAAAGCCTTGGGACACAATAACAAGGATCTTGGCGATGAAAAGTTTCATAATGGGTCATTTACCCTTTAAACACATGCTCAAATTGACAGGATTTCCTGAGAACAATGCATTCAGAGGCCATTTACTACACTAAAGTGACTTTGATCTTTAACCTATGTACAGATCTTGTAGACCACTTCAATACCTTTCCAAAACTGTCTTAATCATCACGTTAGGACACATGGCAACGAAGTTATGGCCGTTTGAAGGAACATCCAACTACATCACTTGAGCTTTCTCACCCGTCCCTA
The DNA here is from genome assembly GCF_016920715.1 of Anopheles arabiensis. NCBI lineage: Eukaryota > Metazoa > Arthropoda > Insecta > Diptera > Culicidae > Anopheles > Anopheles arabiensis. The sequence continues at coordinate 24,037 of NW_024412131.1, forward strand.
TGGCCATGGTTGAAATTTTGACGAAAATGCAAGGTCATCCATTATCGTTCTTATGTCATTGGGGCTTCATGAATAAGCAAACCAAAGCCCTGGGACACAATAACAAGGATCTTGGCGATGAAATAGTTTCATAATACCCTTTAAACACATGCTCAAATTGACAGGTTTTCCGAGTAAAATGCATTCAGAGGCCATTTACTACACTAAAAGTGGCTTTGATCTTTAAACCTATGTACAGATCTTGTAGACCACTTCAAACCTTTCCAAAACTGTCTTAATCATCACGCTAGGACACATGGCTACGAAGTTATGGCCATTTGAAGGAACATCCAACTACATCACTTGAGTTTTTTCACCCGTCCCTATGGCCATGGTTGAAATTTTGACGAAAATGCAAGGTCATCCATTATCGTTCTTATGTCATTGGGGCTTCATGAATAAGCAAACCAAAGCCCTGGGACACAATAACAAGGATCTTGGCGATGAAAAGTTTCATAATGGGTCATATTACCCTTTAAACACATGCTAAAATTGACAGGATTTCCTGAGAACAATGCATTCAGAGGCCATTTACTACACTAAAAGTGACTTTGATCTTTAACCTATGTACAGATCTTGTAGACTACTTCAATACCTTTCCAAAACTGTCTTAATCATCACGTTAGGACACATGGCTACGAAGTTATGGCCGTTTGAAGGAACATCCAACTACATCACTTGAGCTTTCTAACCCGTCCCTATGGCCATGGTTGAAATTTTGACGAAAATGCAAGGTCATCCATTATCGTTCTTATGTCATTGGGGCTTCATGAATAAGCAAACCAAAGCCCTGGGACACAATAACAAGGATCTTGGCGATGAAAAAGTTTCATAATGGGTCATTTTACCCTTTAAACACATGCTCAAATTGACAGGATTTCCTGAGAACAATGCATTCAGAGGCCATTTACTACACTAAAAGTGACTTTGATCTTTAAACCTATGTACAGATCTTGTAGACCACTTCAATACCTATTCAAAACTGTCTTAATCATCACGCTAGGACACATGGCTACGAAGTTATGGCCATTTGAAGGAACATCCAACTACATCACTTGAGCCTTCTCACCCGTCCCTATGGCCATGGTTGAAATTTTGACGAAAATGCAAGGTCATCCATTATCGTTGTTTTGTCATTGGGGCTTCATGAATAAGCAAACCAAAGCCCTGGGACACAATAACAAGGATCTTGGCGATGAAAAGTTTCATAATGGGTCATATTACCCTTTAAACACATGCTCAAATTGACAGGATTTCAGAGAACAATGCATTCAGAGGCCATTTACTACACTAAAAGTGACTTTGATCTTTAAACCTATGTACAGATCTTGTAGACTACTTCAATACCTTTCCAAAACTGTCTTAATCATCACGTTAGGACACATGGCTACGAAGTTATGGCCATTTGAAGGAACATCCAACTACATCACTTGAGCATTCTCACCCGTCCCTATGGCCATGGTTGAAATTTTGACGAAAATGCAAGGTCATCCATTATCGTTGTTTGTCATTTGGGCTTCATGAATAAGCAAACCAAAGCCCTGGGACACAATAACAAGGATCTTGGCGATGAAAAGTTTCATAATGGGTCATATTACCCTTTAAACACATGCTCAAATTGACAGGATTTCAGAGAACAATGCATTCAGAGGCCATTTACTACACTAAAAGTGACTTTGATCTTTAACCTATGTACAGATCTTGTAGACTACTTCAATACCTTTCCAAAACTGTCTTAATCATCACGTTAGGACACATGGCTACGAAGTTATGGCCATTTGAAGGAACATCCAACTACATCACTTGAGCTTTTCACCCGTCCCTATGGCCATGGTTGAAATTTTGACGAAAATGCAAGGTCATCCATTATCGTTCTTATGTCATTGGGGCTTCATGAATAAGCAAACCAAAGCCCTGGGACACAATAACAAGGATCTTGGCGATAAAATAGTTTATAATACCCTTTAAACACATGCTAAAATTGACAGGTTTCCGAGTACAATGCATTCAGAGGCCATTTAATACACTAAAAGTGACTTTGATCTTTAAACCTATGTACAGATCTTGTAGACCACTTCAATACCTTTCCAAAACTGTCTTAATCATCACGCTAGGACACATGGCTACGAAGTTATGGCCATTTGAAGGAACATCCAACTACATCACTTGAGCTTTTTCACCCGTCCCTATGGCCATGGTTGAAATTTTGACGAAAATGCAAGGTCATCCATTATCGTTCTTATGTCATTGGGGCTTCATGAATAAGCAAACCAAAGCCCTGGGACACAATAACAAGGATCTTGGCGATGAAAAAGTTTCATAATGGGTCATATAACCCTTTAAACACATGCTCAAATTGACAGGGTTTCCTGAGTACAATGCATTCAGAGGCCATTTACAACACTTAAAATGAGTTTGATCTTTAAACCTATGTACAGATCTTGTAGACCACTTCAATACCTTTCCAAAACTGTCTTAATCATCACGTTAGGACACATGGCTACGAAGTTATGGCCGTTTGAAGGAACATCCACCTACATCACTTGAGCTTTCAACCCGTCCCTATGGCCATGGTTGAAATTTTGACGAAAATGCAAGGTCATCCATTATCGTTCTTATGTCATTGGGGCTTCATGAATAAGCAAACCAAAGCCCTGGGACACAATAACAAGGATCTTGGCGATGAAAAGTTTCATAATGGGTCATTTACCCTTTAAACACATGCTCAAATTGACAGGGTTTCCTCAGTACAATGCATTCAGAGGCCATTTACTACACTAAAAGTAACTTTGATCTTTTAACCTATGTACAGATCTTGTAGACCACTTCAATACCTTTCCAAAACTGTCTTAATCATCACGCTAAGACACATGGCTACGAAGTTATGGCCATTTGAAGGAACATCCAATTACATCACTTGAGCTTTCTAACCCGTCCCTATGGCCATGGTTGAAATTTTGACGAAAATGCAAGGTCATCCATTATCGTTCTTATGTCATTGGGGCTTCATGAATAAGCAAACCAAAGCCCTGGGACACAATAACAAGGATCTTGGCGATGAAAAGTTTCATAATGGGTCATTTACCCTTTAAACACATGCTCAAATTGACAGGGTTTCCTGAGTACAATGCATTCAGAGGCCATTTACTACACTAAAGTAACTTTGATCTTTAACCTATGTACAGATCTTGTAGACCACTTCAATACCTTTCCAAAACTATCTTAATCATCACGTTAGGACACATGGCTACGAAGTTATGGCCATTTGAAGGAACATCCAACTACATCACTTGAGCTTTTTCACCCGTCCCTATGGCCATGGTTGAAATTTTGACGAAAATGCAAGGTCATCCATTATCGTTCTTATGTCATTGGGGCTTCATGAATAAGCAAACCAAAGCCCTGGGATACAATAACAAGGATCTTGGCGATGAAAAGTTTCATAATGGGTCATTTACCCTTTAAACACATGCTCAAATTGACAGGGTTTCCTGAGTACAATGCATTCAGAGGCCATTTACTACACTAAAGTAACTTTGATCTTTAACCTATGTACAGATCTTGTAGACCACTTCAATACCTTTCCAAAACTGTCTTAATCATCACGCTAAGACACATGGCTACGAAGTTATGGCCATTTGAAGGAACATCCAACTACATCACTTGAGCTTTCTAACCCGTCCCTATGGCCATGGTTGAAATTTTGACGAAAATGCAAGGTCATCCATTATCGTTCTTATGTCATTGGGGCTTCATGAATAAGCAAACCAAAGCCCTGGGACACAATAACAAGGATCTTGGCGATGAAAAGTTTCATAATGGGTCACATTACCCTTTATGCACATGCTCAAATTGACCGGGATTTCGAGTACAATGCATTCAGAGGCCATTTACTACACTAAAATGACTTTGATCTTTAAACCTATGTACAGATCTTGTAGACCACTTCAATACCTTTCCAAAACTGTCTTAATCATCACGTTAGGACACATGGCTACGAAGTTATGGCCGTTTGAAGGAACATCCACCTACATCACTTGAGCTTTCTAACCCGTCCCTATGGCCATGGTTGAAATTTTGACGAAAATGCAAGGTCATCCATTATCGTTCTGATGTCATTGGGGCTTCATGAATAAGCAAACCAAAGCCCTGGGACACAATAACAAGGATCTTGGCGATGAAAAGTTTCATAATGGGTCATTTACCCTTTAAACACATGCTCAAATTGACAGGGTTTCCTCAGTACAATGCATTCAGAGGCCATTTACTACACTAAAAGTGACTTTGATCTTTAAACCTATGTACAGATCTTGTAGACCACTTCAATACCTTTCCAAAACTGTCTTAATCATCACGCTAGGACACATGGCTACGAAGTTATGGCCATTTGAAGGAACATTCAACTACATTACTTGAGCTTTCTCACCCGTCCCCATGACCATGGTTGAAATTTTGACGAAAATGCAAGGTCATCCATTATCGTTCTTATGTCATTGGGGCTTCATGAATAAGCAAACCAAAGCCCTGGGACACAATAACAAGGATCTTGGCGATGAAAAAGTTTCATAATGGGTCATATTACCCTTTAAACACAAGCTCAACTTGACAGGGTTTCCTGAGTACTATGCATTCAGAGGCCATTTACTACACTAAAAGTGACTTTGATCTTTAACCTATGTACATATCTTGTAGACCACTTCAATACCTTTCCAAAACTGTCTTAATCATCACGCTAGGACACATGGCTACGAAGTTATGGCCATTTGAAGGAACATCCAACTACATCACTTGAGCTTTCTAACCCGTCCCTATGGCCATGGTTGAAATTTTGACGAAAATGCAAGGTCATCCATTATCGTTCTTATGTCATTGGGGCTTCATGAATAAGCAAACCAAGGCTCTGGGACACAATAACAAGGATCTTGGCGATGAAAAAGTTTCATAATGGGTCATATTACCCTTTAAACACATGCTCAAATTGACAGGGTTTCGAGTACAATGCATGCAGAGGCCATTTACTAGACTTGAAGTGACTTTGATCTTTTAACCTATGTACAGATCTTGTAGACCACTTCAATACCTTTCCAAAACTATCTTAATCATCACGCTAGGACACATGGCTACGAAGTTATGGCCATTTGAAGGAACATCCAACTACATCACTTGAGCTTTCTAACCCGTCCCTATGGCCATGGTTGAAATTTTGACGAAAATGCAAGGTCATCCATCATCGTTCTTATGTCATTGGGGCTTCATGAATAAGCAAACCAAAGCCCTGGGACACAATAACAAGGATCTTGGCGATGAAAAAGTTTCATAATGGGTCATTTACCCTTTAAACACATGCTCAAATTGACAGGGTTTCCCGAGTACAATGCATTCAGAGGCCATTTACTACACTAAAAGTGACTTTGATCGTTTAACCTATGTACAGATCTTGTAGACTACTTCAATACCTTTCCAAAACTATCTTAATCATCACGTTAGGACACATGGCTACGAAGTTATGGCCATTTGAAGGAACATCCAACTACATCACTTGAGCTTTCACCCGTCCCTATGGCCATGGTTGAAATTTTGACGAAAATGCAAGGTCATCCATTATCGTTGCTATGTCATTGGGGCTTCATGAATAAGCAAACCAAAGCCCTGGGACACAATAACAAGGATCTTGGCGATGAAAAGTTTCATAATGGGTCATTTACCCTTTAAACACATGCTCAAATTGACAGGGTTTCCTGAGTACAATGCATTCAGAGGCCATTTACTACACTAAAAGTAACTTTGATCGTTTAACCTATGTACAGATCTTGTAGACCACTTCAATACCGTTCCAAAACTGTCTTAATTATCACGCTAGGACACATGGCTACGAAGTTATGGCCATTTGAAGGAACATCCAACTACATTACTTGAGCTTTTCACCCGTCCCTATGGCCATGGTTGAAATTTTGACGAAAATGCAAGGTCATCATTATCGTTCTTATGTCATTGGGGCTTCATGAATAAGCAAACCAAAGCCCTGGGACACAATAACAAGGATGTTGGCGATGAAAAGTTTCATATTGGGTCATTTACCCTGTAAACACATGCTCAAATTGACAGGTTTCCCGAGTACAATGCATTCAGAGGCCATTTACTACACTAAAGTGACTTTGATCTTTTAACTTATGTACAGATCTTTGTAGCAGATTTACTGCTAACAGTAGGTCACATCTAACTTAGCATTGCCAAAAGCCAGGTAAAAGACGTTAACCACCAGAAGCGCAAGCGCATAGCCAGCAGCCAAGTAAAGAAACAGTAAACACCAGAAGCGTAAACGTTCTCGTGTTTACCCCAGAACATAAATAAGGAAAACGCGCAATAGATAAACAATTAAACTTCCGTAAAACCCAGGCATAAACAGGAAAACGTTCGCTACATCCACAATGCACGGATAGTTGATAAAACACAGGCACGCTAGGTATAATTTAAGAAACACCTGTAAAACCCAAACCCGGAAAACCAAACGAAAGCTCACATTTGACAAACATCTGGTTGCCAAATGTGTCACAACTACACCATATTTGTTATAAATAAAGCTCGAACTGATGGAGAAGTCAGTTCACCTTCCATAGACACGTAGATCACTCGTGTTCTGGTGCATCTCACCAATTTGCAGATTCCGCCGAAGGCTCTGCTCATATTTGATAATCATTTTGGTTATCAGCTGTTCAGTCAGTTGACCGATCAGCATTACCCTCATCGAAATAAAGTGCACGTTTGCACTAGTTCCACCAACTTCTCCCACGGTGTCCGATTCCGCCTCGGTCATCAACTCGACGCGCAAGGTCGATCCAGTCCGCGATTCCGCCGACGTAAGCAAGTGCTTCTTTCGGACTTAGCGTAAGTGTGAACAGGTTGACGTAACCGATACGCGACGAATGTGTTTACATTTGGCGTCGCGTTCGTACGATCCTTCCTCGTCCCACCCTTTCACTGTGCTCCGCGCATTGACTCACCGAAACGGTTTGAGAAGCGCGGCCGAACCTACCACATCTTGTAGACCACTTCAATACCTTTCCAAAACTGTCTTAATCATCACGCTAGGACACATGGCTACGAAGTTATGGCCATTTGAAGGAACATCCAACTACATCACTTGAGCTTTCTAACCCGTCCCTATGGCCATGGTTGAAATTTTGACGAAAATGCAAGGTCATCCATTATCGTTTTATGACATTGGGGCTTCATGAATAAGCAAACCAAAGCCCTGGGACACAATAACAAGGATCTTGGCGATGAAAAAGTTTCATAATGGGTCATTTACCCTTTAAACACATGCTCAAATTGACAGGGTTCTGAGTACAATGCATTCAGAGGCCATTTACTACACTAAAAGTGACTTTGATCTTTAAACCTATGTACAGATCTTGTAGACCACTTCAATACCATTCCAAAACTGTCTTAATCATCACGCTAGGACACATGGCTACGAAGTTATGGCCATTTGAAGGAACATCCAACTACATCACTTGAGCTTTCTAACCCGTCCCTATGGCCATGGTTGAAATTTTGACGAAAATGCAAGGTAATCGATTATCGTTCTTATGTCATTGGGGCTTCATGAATAAGCAAACCAAAGCCCTGGGACACAATAACAAGGATCTTGGCGATGAAAAAGTTTCATAATGGGTCATATTACCCTTTAAACACATGCTCAAATTGACAGGTTTTCCCGAGTACAATGCATTCAGAGGCCATTTACTACACTTAAAGAGACATTGATCTTTTAACCTATGTACAGATCTTGTAGACCACTTCAATACCTTTCCAAAACTGTCTTAATCATCACGCTAGGACACATGGCTACGAAGTTATGGCCATTTGAAGGAACATCCAACTACATTACTTGAGCTTTCACCCGTCCCTATGGCCATGGTTGAAATTTTGACGAAAATGCAAGGTAATCGATTATCGTTCTTATGTCATTGGGGCTTCATGAATAAGCAAACCAAAGCCCTGGGACACAATAACAAGGATGTTGGCGATGAAAAGTTTCATATTGGGTCATTTTACCCTATAAACACATGCTCAAATTGACAGGTTTTCCCGAGTACAATGCATTCAGAGGCCATTTACTACACTAAAAGTGACTTTGATCTTTTAACTTATGTACAGATCTTTGTAGCAGATTTACTGCTAACAGTAGGTCACATCTAACTTAGCATTGCCAAAAGCCAGGTAAAAAGACGTTAACCACCAGAAGCGCAAGCGCATAGCCAGCAGCCAAGTAAAGAAACAGTAAACACCAGAAGCGTAAACGTTCTCGTGTTTTACCCCAGAACATAAATAAGGAAAACGCGCCACAGATAAACAATTAAACTTCCGTAAAACCCAGGCATAAACAGGAAAACGTTCGCTACATCCACAATGCACGGATAGTTGATAAAACACAGGCACGCTAGGTATAATTTAAGAAACACCTGTAAAAACCCAAACCCGGAAAACCAAACGAAAGCTCACATTTGACAAACATCTGGTTGCCAAATGTGTCACAACTTTCACACCATATTTGTTATAAATAAAGCTCGAACTGATGGAGAAGTCAGTTCACCTTCCATAGACACGTAGATCACTCGTGTTCTGGTGCATCTCACCAATTTGCAGATTCCGCCGAAGGCTCTGCTCATATTTGATAATCATTTTTGGTTATCAGCTGTTCAGTCAGTTGACCGATCAGCATTACCCTCATCGAAATAAAGTGCACGTTTGCACTAGTTCCACCCAACTTCTCCCACGGTGTCCGATTCCGCCTCGGTCATCAACTCGACGCGCAAGGTCGATCCAGTCCGCGATTCCGCCGACGTAAGCAAGTGCTTCTTTTCGGACTTAGCGTAAGTGTGAACAGGTTGACGTAACCGATACGCGACGAATGTGTTTACATTTTGGCGTCGCGTTCCGTACGATCCCCTTCCTCGTCCCACACCCTTTCACTGTGCTCCGCGCATTGACTCACCGAAACGGTTTGAGAAGCGCGGCCGAACCTACCACATCTTGTAGACCACTTCAATACCTTTCCAAAACTGTCTTAATCATCACGCTAGGACACATGGCTACGAAGTTATGGCCATTTGAAGGAACATCCAACTACATCACTTGAGCTTTCTAACCCGTCCCTATGGCCATGGTTGAAATTTTGACGAAAATGCAAGGTAATCGATTATCGTTTTTATGTCATTGGGGCTTCATGAATAAGCAAACCAAAGCCCTGGGACACAATAACAAGGATCTTGGCGATGAAAAAGTTTCATAATGGGTCATATTACCCTTTAAACACATGCTCAAATTGACAGGGTTTCCTGAGTACAATGCATTCAGAGGCCATTTACTAGACTTAAAGTGATTTTGATCTTTAAACACATGTTCAGATCTTTTAGACCACTTCAATACCTTTCCAAAACTGTCTTAATCATCACGCTATGACACATGGCTACGAATTTATGGCCATTTGAAGCAACATCCAACTACATCACTTGAGCTTTCTCACCCGTCCCTGTGGCCATGGTTGAAATTTTGACGAAAATGCAAGGTCATCGATTATCGTTCTTATGTCATTGGGGCTTCATGAATAAGCAAACCAAAGCCCTGGGACACAATAACAAGGATCTTGGCGATGAAAAAGTTTCATAATGGGTCATTTTACCCTTTAAACACATGCTCAAATTGACAGGGTTTCCCGAGTACAATGCATTCAGAGGCCATTTACTACACTAAAAGGGACTTTGATCTTTAAACCCATGTACAGATCTTGTAGACCACTTCAATACCTTTCCAAAACTGTCTTTATAATCACGCTATGGCACATGGCTACGAATTTATGGCCATTTGAAGCAACATCCAACTACATCACTTGAGCTTTCTCACCCGTCCCTGTGGCCATGGTTGAAATTTTGACGAAAATGCAAGGTCATCGATTATCGTTCTTATGTCATTGGGGCTTCATGAATAAGCAAACCAAAGCCCTGGGACACAATGACAAGGATCTTGGCGATGAAAAAGTTTCATAATGGGTCATTTTACCCTTTAAACACATGATCAAATTGACAGGGTTTCCTGAGTACAATGCATTCAGAGGCCATTTACTACACTAAAAGTGACTTTGATCTTTTGACCTATGTACAGATCTTGTAGACCACTTCAATACCTTTCCAAAACTGTCTTAATCATCACGCTAGGACACATGGCTACGAAGTTATGGCCGTTTGAAGGAACATCCAACTACATCACTTGAGCTTTTTCACCCGTCCCTATGGCCATGGTTGAAATTTTGACGAAAATGCAAGGTCATCCATTATCGTTCTTATGTCATTGGGGCTTCATGAATAAGCAAACCAAAGCCCTGGGACACAATAACAAGGATCTTGGCGATGAAAAAGTTTCATAATGGGTCATTTTACCCTTTAAACACATGCTCAAATTGACGGGTTTTCCGAGTACAATGCATTCAGAGGCCATTTACTAGACTTAAAATGACTTTGATCTTTAAACCTATGTACAGATTTTGTAGACCACTTCAATACCTTTCCAAAACTGTCTTAATCATCACGCTAGGACACATGGCTACGAAGTTATGGCCATTTGAAGGAACATCCAACTACATCACTTGAGCTTTCTAACCCGTCCCTATGGCCATGGTTGAAATTTTGACGAAAATGCAAGGTCATCCATTATCGTTCTTATGTCATTGGGGCTTCATGAATAAGCAAACCAAAGCCCTGGGACACAATAACAAGGATGTTGGCGATGAAAAAGTTTCATATTGGGTCATTTTACCCTATAAACACATGCTCAAATTGACAGGTTTTCCCGAGTACAATGCATTCAGAGGCCATTTACTACACTAAAAGTGACTTTGATCTTTTAACTTATGTACAGATCTTTGTAGCAGATTTACTGCTAACAGTAGGTCACATCTAACTTAGCATTGCCAAAAGCCAGGTAAAAGACGTTAACCACCAGAAGCGCAAGCGCATAGCCAGCAGCCAAGTAAAGAAACAGTAAACACCAGAAGCGTAAACGTTCTCGTGTTTTACCCCAGAACATAAATAAGGAAAACGCGCCACAGATAAACAATTAAACTTCCGTAAAACCCAGGCATAAACAGGAAAACGTTCGCTACATCCACAATGCACGGATAGTTGATAAAACACAGGCACGCTAGGTATAATTTAAGAAACACCTGTAAAAACCCAAACCCGGAAAACCAAACGAAAGCTCACATTTGACAAACATCTGGTTGCCAAATGTGTCACAACTTTCACACCATATTTGTTATAAATAAAGCTCGAACTGATGGAGAAGTCAGTTCACCTTCCATAGACACGTAGATCACTCGTGTTCTGGTGCATCTCACCAATTTGCAGATTCCGCCGAAGGCTCTGCTCATATTTGATAATCATTTTGGTTATCAGCTGTTCAGTCAGTTGACCGATCAGCATTACCCTCATCGAAATAAAGTGCACGTTTGCACTAGTTCCGCTAACTTCTCCCACGGTGTCCGATTCCGCCTCGGTCATCAACTCGACGCGCAAGGTCGATCCAGTCCGCGATTCCGCCGACGTAAGCAAGTGCTTCTTTTCGGACTTAGCGTAAGTGTGAACAGGTTGACGTAACCGATACGCGACGAATGTGTTTACATTTTGGCGTCGCGTTCCGTACGATCCCCTTCCTCACACCCTTTCACTGTGCTCCGCGCATTGACTCACCGAAACGGTTTGAGAAGCGCGGCCGAACCTACCACATCTTGTAGACCACTTCAATACCTTTCCAAAACTGTCTTAATCATCACGCTAGGACACATGGCTACGAAGTTATGGCCATTTGAAGGAACATCCAACTACATCACTTGAGCTTTCTAACCCGTCCCTATGGCCATGGTTGAAATTTTGACGAAAATGCAAGGTCATCCATTATCGTTTTTATGTCATTGGGGCTTCATGAATAAGCAAACCAAAGCCCTGGGACACAATAACAAGGATGTTGGCGATGAAAAAGTTTCATATTGGGTCATATTACCCTTTAAACACATGCTCAAATTGACAGGGTTTCCTGAGTACAATGCATTCAGAGGCCATTTACTACACTAAAAGTGACTTTGATCTTTAAACCTATGTACAGATCTTGTAGACCACTTCAATACCATTCCAAAACTGTCTTAATCATCACGCTAGGACACATGGCTACGAAGTTATGGCCATTTGAAGGAACATTCAACTACATTACTTGAGCTTTCTCACCCGTCCCCATGGCCATGGTTGAAATTTTGACGAAAATGCAAGGTCATCGATTATCGTTCTTATGTCATTGGGGCTTCATGAATAAGCAAACCAAAGCCCTGGGACACAATAACAAGGATCTTGGCAATGAAAAAGTTTCATAATGGGTTATTTTACCCTTTAAACACATGTTCAAATTGACAGGGTTTCCTGAGTACAATGCATGCAGAGGCCATTTTCACTAAAAGTGATTTTGATCTTTTAACCTATGTACAGATCTTGTAGACCACTTCAATACCTTTCCAAAACTGTCTTTATAATCACGCTATGGCACATGGCTACGAATTTATGGCCATTTGAAGCAACTTCAAACTACATCACTTGAGCTTTCTCACCCGTCCCTGTGGCCATGGTTGAAATTTTGACGAAAATGCAAGGTCATCGATTATCGTTCTTATGTCATTGGGGCTTCATGAATAAGCAAACCAAAGCCCTGGGACACAATAACAAGGATCTTGGCGATGAAAAAGTTTCATAATGGGTTATTTTACCCTTTAAACACTTGCTAAAATTGACAGGGTTTCCTGAGTACAATGCATTCAGAGGCCATTTACTACACTAAAAGTGACTTTGATCTTTCAACCTATGTACAGATCTTGTAGACCACTTCAATACCTTTCCAAAACTATCTTAATCATCACGCTAGGACACATGGCTACGAAGTTATGGCCATTTGAAGGAACATCCAACTACATCACTTGAGCTTTCTCACCCGTCCCTGTGGCCATGGTTGAAATTTTGACGAAAATGCAAGGTCATCGATTATCGTTCTTATGTCATTGGGGCTTCATGAATAAGCAAACCAAAGCCCTGGGACACAATAACAAGGATCTTGGCGATGAAAAAGTTTCATAATGGGTCATTTACCCTTTAAACACATGCTCAAATTGACAGGGTTTCCTGAGTACAATGCATTCAGAGGCCATTTACTACACTTAAAGGGACTTTGATCTTTAAACCCATGTACAGATCTTGTAAACCACTTGAATACCTTTCCAAAACTGTCTTTATAATCACGCTATGGCACATGGCTACGAATTTATGGCCATTTGAAGCAACATCCAACTACATCACTTGAGCTTTCTCACCCGTCCCTGTGGCCATGGTTGAAATTTTGACGAAAATGCAAGGTCATCGATTATCGTTCTTATGTCATTGGGGCTTCATGAATAAGCAAACCAAAGCCCTGGGACACAATAACAAGGATCTTGGCGATGAAAAAGTTTCATAATGGGTTATTTTACCCTTTAAACACATGCTCAAATTGACAGGGTTTCCTGAGTACAATGCATTCAGAGGCCATTTACTACACTTAAAGGGACTTTGATCTTCAAACCCATGTACAGATCTTGTAAACCACTTCAATACCTTTCCAAAACTGTCTTTATAATCACGCTATGGCACATGGCTACGAATTTATGGCCATTTGAAGCAACATCCAACTACATCACTTGAGCTTTCTCACCCGTCCCTGTGGCCATGGTTGAAATTTTGACGAAAATGCAAGGTCATCGATTATCGTTCTTATGTCATTGGGGCTTCATGAATAAGCAAACCAAAGCCCTGGGACACAATGACAAGGATCTTGGCGATGAAAAAGTTTCATAATGGGTCATTTTACCCTTTAAACACATGCTCAAATTGACAGGGTTTCCTGAGTACAATGCATTCAGAGGCCATTTACTACACTAAAAGTGACTTTGATCTTTTGACCTATGTACAGATCTTGTAGACCACTTCAATACCTTTCCAAAACTGTCTTAATCATCACGCTAGGACACATGGCTACGAAGTTATGGCCATTTGAAGGAACATCCAACTACATCACTTGAGCATTCTAACCCGTCCCTATGGCCATGGTTGAAATTTTGACGAAAATGCAAGGTCATCCATTATCGTTCTTATGTCATTGGGGCTTCATGAATAAGCAAACCAAAGCCCTGGGACACAATAACAAGGATCTTGGCGATGAAAAAGTTTCATAATGGGTCATTTTACCCTTTAAACACATGCTCAAATTGACGGGTTTTCCCGAGTACAATGCATTCAGAGGCCATTTACTAGACTTAAAATGACTTTGATCTTTAAACCTATGTACAGATTTTGTAGACCACTTCAATACCTTTCCAAAACTGTCTTAATCATCACGCTAGGACACATGGCTACGAAGTTATGGCCATTTGAAGGAACATCCAACTACATCACTTGAGCTTTCTAACCCGTCCCTATGGCCATGGTTGAAATTTTGACGAAAATGCAAGGTCATCCATTATCGTTCTTATGTCATTGGGGCTTCATGAATAAGCAAACCAAAGCCCTGGGACACAATAACAAGGATCTTGGCGATGAAAAAGTTTCATATTGGGTCATTTTACCCTTTAAACACATGCTCAAATTGACAGGTTTTCCCGAGTACAATGCATTCAGAGGCCATTTACTACACTAAAAGTGACTTTGATCTTTTAACTTATGTACAGATCTTTGTAGCAGATTTACTGCTAACAGTAGGTCACATCTAACTTAGCATTGCCAAAAGCCAGGTAAAAGACGTTAACCACCAGAAGCGCAAGCGCATAGCCAGCAGCCAAGTAAAGAAACAGTAAACACCAGAAGCGTAAACGTTCTCGTGTTTTACCCCAGAACATAAATAAGGAAAACGCGCCACAGATAAACAATTAAACTTCCGTAAAACCCAGGCATAAACAGGAAAACGTTCGCTACATCCACAATGCACGGATAGTTGATAAAACACAGGCACGCTAGGTATAATTTAAGAAACACCTGTAAAAACCCAAACCCGGAAAACCAAACGAAAGCTCACATTTGACAAACATCTGGTTGCCAAATGTGTCACAACTACACCATATTTGTTATAAATAAAGCTCGAACTGATGGAGAAGTCAGTTCACCTTCCATAGACACGTAGATCACTCGTGTTCTGGTGCATCTCACCAATTTGCAGATTCCGCCGAAGGCTCTGCTCATATTTGATAATCATTTTGGTTATCAGCTGTTCAGTCAGTTGACCGATCAGCATTACCCTCATCGAAATAAAGTGCACGTTTGCACTAGTTCCGCAACTTCTCCCACGGTGTCCGATTCCGCCTCGGTCATCAACTCGACGCGCAAGGTCGATCCAGTCCGCGATTCCGCCGACGTAAGCAAGTGCTTCTTTTCGGACTTAGCGTAAGTGTGAACAGGTTGACGTAACCGATACGCGACGAATGTGTTTACATTTTGGCGTCGCGTTCCGTACGATCCTTCCTCGTCCCACACCCTTTCACTGTGCTCCGCGCATTGACTCACCGAAACGGTTTGAGAAGCGCGGCCGAACCTACCACATCTTGTAGACCACTTCAATACCTTTCCAAAACTGTCTTAATCATCACGCTAGGACACATGGCTACGAAGTTATGGCCATTTGAAGGAACATCCAACTACATCACTTGAGCTTTCTAACCCGTCCCTATGGCCATGGTTGAAATTTTGACGAAAATGCAAGGTCATCCATTATCGTTCTTATGTCATTGGGGCTTCATGA
The DNA here is from genome assembly GCF_016920715.1 of Anopheles arabiensis. Classification (NCBI taxonomy): domain Eukaryota; kingdom Metazoa; phylum Arthropoda; class Insecta; order Diptera; family Culicidae; genus Anopheles; species Anopheles arabiensis. The sequence goes on from NW_024412131.1 coordinate 39,934, forward strand.
ATAAGCAAACCAAAGCCCTGGGACACAATAACAAGGATCTTGGCGATGAAAAAGTTTCATAATGGGTCATATTACCCTTTAAACACATGCTCAAATTGACAGGGTATTCCCGAGTACAATGCATTCAGAGGCCATTTACTAGACTTAAAGTGACTTTGATCTTTAAACCTATGTATAGATCTTGTAGACCACTTCAATACCATTCCAAAACTGTCTTAATCATCACGCTAGGACACATGGCTACGAAGTTATGGCCATTTGAAGGAACATCCAACTACATCACTTGAGCTTTCTCACCCGTCCCCATGGCCATGGTTGAAATTTTGACGAAAATGCAAGGTCATCCATTATCGTTCTTATGTCATTGGGGCTTCATGAATAAGCAAACCAAAGCCCTGGGACACAATAACAAGGATCTTGGCAATGAAAAGTTTCATAATGGGTTATTTTACCCTTTAAACACATGTTCAAATTGACAGGGTTTCCTGAGTACAATGCATTCAGAGGCCATTTCTACACTAAAGTGATTTTGATCTTTAACCTATGTACAGATCTTGTAGACCACTTCAATACCTTTCCAAAACTGTCTTTATAATCACGCTATGGCACATGGCTACGAAGTTATGGCCATTTGAAGCAACATCAAACTACATCACTTGAGCTTTCACCCGTCCCTGTGGCCATGGTTGAAATTTTGACGAAAATGCAAGGTCATCGATTATCGTTCTTATGTCATTGGGGCTTCATGAATAAGCAAACCAAAGCCCTGGGACACAATAACAAGGATCTTGGCGATGAAAATGTTTCATAATGGGACCCTTTAAACACATGCTCAAATTGACAGGGTTTCCTGAGTACAATGCATTCAGAGGCCATTTACTACACTAAAAGTGACTTTGATCTTTCAACCTATGTACAGATCTTGTAGACCACTTCAATACCTTTCCAAAACTATCTTAATCATCACGCTAGGACACATGGCTACGAAGTTATGGCCATTTGAAGGAACATCCAACTACATCACTTGAGCTTTCTCACCCGTCCCTATGGCCATGGTTGAAATTTTGACGAAAATGCAAGGTCATCCATTATCGTTCTTATGTCATTGGGGCTTCATGAATAAGCAAACCAAAGCCCTGGGACACAATAACAAGGATCTTGGCGATGAAAAGTTTCATAATGGGTCATTTACCCTTTAAACACATGCTCAAATTGACAGGGTTTCCTGAGTACAATGCATTCAGAGGCCATTTACTACACTTAAAAGACTTTGATCTTTAAACCTATGTACAGATCTTGTAAACCACTTCAATACCTTTCCAAAACTGTCTTAATCATCACGCTATGGCACATGGCTACGAATTTATGGCCATTTGAAGCAACATCCAACTACATCACTTGAGCTTTCTCACCCGTCCCTATGGCCATGGTTGAAATTTTGACGAAAATGCAAGGTCATCCATTATCGTTCTTATGTCATTGGGGCTTCATGAATAAGCAAACCAAAGCCCTGGGACACAATAACAAGGATCTTGGCGATGAAAAGTTTCATAATGGGTCATTTACCCTTTAAACACATGTTCAAATTGACAGGGTTTCCTGAGTACAATGCATTCAGAGGCCATTTACTACACTAAAAGTGACTTTGATCTTTGACCTATGTACAGATCTTGTAGACCACTTCAATACCTTTCCAAAACTGTCTTAATCATCACGCTAGGACACATGGCTACGAAGTTATGGCCATTTGAAGGAACATCCAACTACATCACTTGAGCTTTCTAACCCGTCCCTATGGCCATGGTTGAAATTTTGACGAAAATGCAAGGTCATCCATTATCGTTCTTATGTCATTGGGGCTTCATGAATAAGCAAACCAAAGCCCTGGGACACAATAACAAGGATCTTGGCGATGAAAAGTTTCATAATGGGTCATTTACCCTTTAAACACATGCTCAAATTGACGGGTTTTCCGAGTACAATGCATTCAGAGGCCATTTACTAGACTTAAATGACTTTGATCTTTAAACCTATGTACAGATCTTGTAGACCACTTCAATACCTTTCCAAAACTGTCTTAATCATCACGCTAGGACACATGGCTACGAAGTTATGGCCATTTGAAGGAACATCCAACTACATCACTTGAGCTTTCTAACCCGTCCCTATGGCCATGGTTGAAATTTTGACGAAAATGCAAGGTCATCCATTATCGTTCTTATGTCATTGGGGCTTCATGAATAAGCAAACCAAAGCCCTGGGACACAATAACAAGGATCTTGGCGATGAAAAAGTTTCATAATGGGTCATATTACCCTTTAAACACATGCTCAAATTGACAGGATTTCCTGAGTACAATGCATTCAGAGGCCATTTACTAGACTAAAAGGACTTTGATCTTTAACCTATGTTCAATTCTTGTAGACCACTTCAATACCTTTCCAAAACTGTCTTAATCATCACGCTAGGACACATGGCTACGAAGTTATGGCCATTTGAAGGAACATCCAACTACATCACTTGAGCTTTCTCACCCGTCCCTATGGCCATGGTTGAAATTTTGACGAAAATGCAAGGTCATCCATTATCGTTCTTATGTCATTGGGGCTTCATGAATAAGCAAACCAAAGCCCTGGGACACAATAACAAGGATCTTGGCGATGAAAAGTTTCATAATGGGTCATATTACCCTTTAAACACATGCTCAAATTGACAGGGTTTCCTGAGTACAATGCATTCAGAGGCCATTTACTACACTAAAAGTGACTTTGATCTTTGACCTATGTACAGATCTTGTAGACCACTTCAATACCTTTCCAAAACTGTCTTAATCATCACGCTAGGACACATGGCTACGAAGTTATGGCCATTTGAAGGAACATCCAACTACATCACTTGAGCTTTCACCCGTCCCTATGGCCATGGTTGAAATTTTGACGAAAATGCAAGGTCATCCATTATCGTTCTTATGTCATTGGGGCTTCATGAATAAGCAAACCAAAGCCCTGGGACACAATAACAAGGATCTTGGCGATGAAAAGTTTCATAATGGGTCATTTACCCTTTAAACACATGCTCAAATTGACAGGGTTTCCTGAGTACAATGCATTCAGAGGCCATTTACTACACTAAAAGTGACTTTGATCTTTAACCTATGTACAGATCTTGTAGACCACTTCAATACCTTTCCAAAACTGTCTTAATCATCACGCTAGGACACATGGCTACGAAGTTATGGCCATTTGAAGGAACATCCAACTACATCACTTGAGCTTTCACCCGTCCCTATGGCCATGGTTGAAATTTTGACGAAAATGCAAGGTCATCCATTATCGTTCTTATGTCATTGGGGCTTCATGAATAAGCAAACCAAAGCCCTGGGACACAATAACAAGGATCTTGGCGATGAAAAGTTTCATAATGGGTCATTTACCCTTTAAACACATGCTCAAATTGACAGGGTTTCCGAGTACAATGCATTCAGAGGCCATTTACTACACTAAAAGTGACTTTGATCTTTAAACCTATGTACAGATCTTGTAGACCACTTCAATACCTTTCCAAAACTGTCTTAATCATCACGCTAGGACACATGGCTACGAAGTTATGGCCATTTGAAGGAACATCCAACTACATCACTTGAGCTTTCACCCGTCCCTATGGCCATGGTTGAAATTTTGACGAAAATGCAAGGTCATCCATTATCGTTCTTATGTCATTGGGGCTTCATGAATAAGCAAACCAAAGCCCTGGGACACAATAACAAGGATCTTGGCGATGAAAAGTTTCATAATGGGTCATTTACCCTTTAAACACATGCTCAAATTGACAGGGTTTCCTGAGTACAATGCATTCAGAGGCCATTTACTACACTAAAGTGACTTTGATCTTTAACCTATGTACAGATCTTGTAGACCACTTCAATACCTTTCCAAAACTGTCTTAATCATCACGCTAGGACACATGGCTACGAAGTTATGGCCATTTGAAGGAACATCCAACTACATCACTTGAGCTTTCACCCGTCCCTATGGCCATGGTTGAAATTTTGACGAAAATGCAAGGTCATCCATTATCGTTCTTATGTCATTGGGGCTTCATGAATAAGCAAACCAAAGCCCTGGGACACAATAACAAGGATCTTGGCGATGAAAAAGTTTCATAATGGGTCATTTACCCTTTAAACACATGCTCAAATTGACAGGGTTTCCTGAGTACAATGCATTCAGAGGCCATTTACTACACTAAAGTGACTTTGATCTTTAAACCTATGTACAGATCTTGTAGACCACTTCAATACCTTTCCAAAACTGTCTTAATCATCACGCTAGGACACATGGCTACGAAGTTATGGCCATTTGAAGGAACATCCAACTACATCACTTGAGCTTTGAGCACCCGTCCCTATGGCCATGGTTGAAATTTTGACGAAAATGCAAGGTCATCCATTATCGTTCTTATGTCATTGGGGCTTCATGAATAAGCAAACCAAAGCCCTGGGACACAATAACAAGGATCTTGGCGATGAAAAGTTTCATAATGGGTCATTTACCCTTTAAACACATGCTCAAATTGACAGGGTTTCGAGTACAATGCATTCAGAGGCCATTTACTACACTAAAAGTGACTTTGATCTTTAACCTATGTACAGATCTTGTAGACCACTTCAATACCTTTCCAAAACTGTCTTAATCATCACGCTAGGACACATGGCTACGAAGTTATGGCCATTTGAAGGAACATCCAACTACATCACTTGAGCTTTCACCCGTCCCTATGGCCATGGTTGAAATTTTGACGAAAATGCAAGGTCATCCATTATCGTTCTTATGTCATTGGGGCTTCATGAATAAGCAAACCAAAGCCCTGGGACACAATAACAAGGATCTTGGCGATGAAAAGTTTCATAATGGGTCATTTACCCTTTAAACACATGCTCAAATTGACAGGGTTTCCGAGTACAATGCATTCAGAGGCCATTTACTACACTAAAGTGACTTTGATCTTTAAACCTATGTACAGATCTTGTAGACCACTTCAATACCTTTCCAAAACTGTCTTAATCATCACGCTAGGACACATGGCTACGAAGTTATGGCCATTTGAAGGAACATCCAACTACATCACTTGAGCTTTGAGCACCCGTCCCTATGGCCATGGTTGAAATTTTGACGAAAATGCAAGGTCATCCATTATCGTTCTTATGTCATTGGGGCTTCATGAATAAGCAAACCAAAGCCCTGGGACACAATAACAAGGATCTTGGCGATGAAAAGTTTCATAATGGGTCATATTACCCTTTAAACACATGCTCAAATTGACAGGGTTTCCTGAGTACAATGCATTCAGAGGCCATTTACTACACTAAAAGTGACTTTGATCTTTAACCTATGTACAGATCTTGTAGACCACTTCAATACCTTTCCAAAACTGTCTTAATCATCACGCTAGGACACATGGCTACGAAGTTATGGCCATTTGAAGGAACATCCAACTACATCACTTGAGCTTTCACCCGTCCCTATGGCCATGGTTGAAATTTTGACGAAAATGCAAGGTCATCCATTATCGTTCTTATGTCATTGGGGCTTCATGAATAAGCAAACCAAAGCCCTGGGACACAATAACAAGGATCTTGGCGATGAAAAGTTTCATAATGGGTCATATTACCCTTTAAACACATGCTCAAATTGACAGGGTTTCCTGAGTACAATGCATTCAGAGGCCATTTACTACACTAAAAGTGACTTTGATCTTTAACCTATGTACAGATCTTGTAGACCACTTCAATACCTTTCCAAAACTGTCTTAATCATCACGCTAGGACACATGGCTACGAAGTTATGGCCATTTGAAGGAACATCCAACTACATCACTTGAGCTTTCTCACCCGTCCCTATGGCCATGGTTGAAATTTTGACGAAAATGCAAGGTCATCCATTATCGTTCTTATGTCATTGGGGCTTCATGAATAAGCAAACCAAAGCCCTGGGACACAATAACAAGGATCTTGGCGATGAAAAGTTTCATAATGGGTCATTTACCCTTTAAACACATGCTCAAATTGACAGGGTTTCGAGTACAATGCATTCAGAGGCCATTTACTACACTAAAAGTGACTTTGATCTTTAAACCTATGTACAGATCTTGTAGACCACTTCAATACCTTTCCAAAACTGTCTTAATCATCACGCTAGGACACATGGCTACGAAGTTATGGCCATTTGAAGGAACATCCAACTACATCACTTGAGCTTTTCACCCGTCCCTATGGCCATGGTTGAAATTTTGACGAAAATGCAAGGTCATCCATTATCGTTCTTATGTCATTGGGGCTTCATGAATAAGCAAACCAAAGCCCTGGGACACAATAACAAGGATCTTGGCGATGAAAAGTTTCATAATGGGTCATATTACCCTTTAAACACATGCTCAAATTGACAGGGTTTCCTGAGTACAATGCATTCAGAGGCCATTTACTAGACTAAAAGGACTTTGATCTTTAAACCTATGTACAGATCTTGTAGACCACTTCAATACCTTTCCAAAACTGTCTTAATCATCACGCTAGGACACATGGCTACGAAGTTATGGCCATTTGAAGGAACATCCAACTACATCACTTGAGCTTTCACCCGTCCCTATGGCCATGGTTGAAATTTTGACGAAAATGCAAGGTCATCCATTATCGTTCTTATGTCATTGGGGCTTCATGAATAAGCAAACCAAAGCCCTGGGACACAATAACAAGGATCTTGGCGATGAAAAGTTTCATAATGGGTCATTTACCCTTTAAACACATGCTCAAATTGACAGGGTTTCCTGAGTACAATGCATTCAGAGGCCATTTACTACACTAAAGTGACTTTGATCTTTAAACCTATGTACAGATCTTGTAGACCACTTCAATACCTTTCCAAAACTGTCTTAATCATCACGCTAGGACACATGGCTACGAAGTTATGGCCATTTGAAGGAACATCCAACTACATCACTTGAGCTTTTCACCCGTCCCTATGGCCATGGTTGAAATTTTGACGAAAATGCAAGGTCATCCATTATCGTTCTTATGTCATTGGGGCTTCATGAATAAGCAAACCAAAGCCCTGGGACACAATAACAAGGATCTTGGCGATGAAAAGTTTCATAATGGGTCATTTACCCTTTAAACACATGCTCAAATTGACAGGGTTTCCCGAGTACAATGCATTCAGAGGCCATTTACTACACTAAAAGTGACTTTGATCTTTAACCTATGTACAGATCTTGTAGACCACTTCAATACCTTTCCAAAACTGTCTTAATCATCACGCTAGGACACATGGCTACGAAGTTATGGCCATTTGAAGGAACATCCAACTACATCACTTGAGCTTTCACCCGTCCCTATGGCCATGGTTGAAATTTTGACGAAAATGCAAGGTCATCCATTATCGTTCTTATGTCATTGGGGCTTCATGAATAAGCAAACCAAAGCCCTGGGACACAATAACAAGGATCTTGGCGATGAAAAAGTTTCATAATGGGTCATTTACCCTTTAAACACATGCTCAAATTGACAGGGTTTCCCGAGTACAATGCATTCAGAGGCCATTTACTACACTAAAAGTGACTTTGATCTTTTAACCTATGTACAGATCTTGTAGACCACTTCAATACCTTTCCAAAACTGTCTTAATCATCACGCTAGGACACATGGCTACGAAGTTATGGCCATTTGAAGGAACATCCAACTACATCACTTGAGCTTTCACCCGTCCCTATGGCCATGGTTGAAATTTTGACGAAAATGCAAGGTCATCCATTATCGTTCTTATGTCATTGGGGCTTCATGAATAAGCAAACCAAAGCCCTGGGACACAATAACAAGGATCTTGGCGATGAAAAGTTTCATAATGGGTCATTTACCCTTTAAACACATGCTCAAATTGACAGGGTTTTCCGAGTACAATGCATTCAGAGGCCATTTACTACACTAAAAGTGACTTTGATCTTTAAACCTATGTACAGATCTTGTAGACCACTTCAATACCTTTCCAAAACTGTCTTAATCATCACGCTAGGACACATGGCTACGAAGTTATGGCCATTTGAAGGAACATCCAACTACATCACTTGAGCTTTGAGCACCCGTCCCTATGGCCATGGTTGAAATTTTGACGAAAATGCAAGGTCATCCATTATCGTTCTTATGTCATTGGGGCTTCATGAATAAGCAAACCAAAGCCCTGGGACACAATAACAAGGATCTTGGCGATGAAAAAGTTTCATAATGGGTCATATTACCCTTTAAACACATGCTCAAATTGACAGGGTTTCCTGAGTACAATGCATTCAGAGGCCATTTACTACACTAAAAGTGACTTTGATCTTTAACCTATGTACAGATCTTGTAGACCACTTCAATACCTTTCCAAAACTGTCTTAATCATCACGCTAGGACACATGGCTACGAAGTTATGGCCATTTGAAGGAACATCCAACTACATCACTTGAGCTTTCACCCGTCCCTATGGCCATGGTTGAAATTTTGACGAAAATGCAAGGTCATCCATTATCGTTCTTATGTCATTGGGGCTTCATGAATAAGCAAACCAAAGCCCTGGGACACAATAACAAGGATCTTGGCGATGAAAAAGTTTCATAATGGGTCATTTACCCTTTAAACACATGCTCAAATTGACAGGGTTTCCTGAGTACAATGCATTCAGAGGCCATTTACTACACTAAAAGTGACTTTGATCTTTAAACCTATGTACAGATCTTGTAGACCACTTCAATACCTTTCCAAAACTGTCTTAATCATCACGCTAGGACACATGGCTACGAAGTTATGGCCATTTGAAGGAACATCCAACTACATCACTTGAGCTTTGAGCACCCGTCCCTATGGCCATGGTTGAAATTTTGACGAAAATGCAAGGTCATCCATTATCGTTCTTATGTCATTGGGGCTTCATGAATAAGCAAACCAAAGCCCTGGGACACAATAACAAGGATCTTGGCGATGAAAAAGTTTCATAATACCCTTTAAACACATGCTCAAATTGACAGGGTTTTCCCGAGTACAATGCATTCAGAGGCCATTTACTACACTAAAAGTGACTTTGATCTTTAAACCTATGTACAGATCTTGTAGACCACTTCAATACCTTTCCAAAACTGTCTTAATCATCACGCTAGGACACATGGCTACGAAGTTATGGCCATTTGAAGGAACATCCAACTACATCACTTGAGCTTTTCACCCGTCCCTATGGCCATGGTTGAAATTTTGACGAAAATGCAAGGTCATCCATTATCGTTCTTATGTCATTGGGGCTTCATGAATAAGCAAACCAAAGCCCTGGGACACAATAACAAGGATCTTGGCGATGAAAAAGTTTCATAATGGGTCATTTACCCTTTAAACACATGCTCAAATTGACAGGGTTTCCTGAGTACAATGCATTCAGAGGCCATTTACTACACTAAAAGTGACTTTGATCTTTAACCTATGTACAGATCTTGTAGACCACTTCAATACCTTTCCAAAACTGTCTTAATCATCACGCTAGGACACATGGCTACGAAGTTATGGCCATTTGAAGGAACATCCAACTACATCACTTGAGCTTTCACCCGTCCCTATGGCCATGGTTGAAATTTTGACGAAAATGCAAGGTCATCCATTATCGTTCTTATGTCATTGGGGCTTCATGAATAAGCAAACCAAAGCCCTGGGACACAATAACAAGGATCTTGGCGATGAAAAAGTTTCATAATGGGTCATATTACCCTTTAAACACATGCTCAAATTGACAGGGTTTCCTGAGTACAATGCATTCAGAGGCCATTTACTACACTAAAAGTGACTTTGATCTTTAACCTATGTACAGATCTTGTAGACCACTTCAATACCTTTCCAAAACTGTCTTAATCATCACGCTAGGACACATGGCTACGAAGTTATGGCCATTTGAAGGAACATCCAACTACATCACTTGAGCTTTCACCCGTCCCTATGGCCATGGTTGAAATTTTGACGAAAATGCAAGGTCATCCATTATCGTTCTTATGTCATTGGGGCTTCATGAATAAGCAAACCAAAGCCCTGGGACACAATAACAAGGATCTTGGCGATGAAAAAGTTTCATAATGGGTCATTTACCCTTTAAACACATGCTCAAATTGACAGGGTTTCCTGAGTACAATGCATTCAGAGGCCATTTACTACACTAAAAGTGACTTTGATCTTTAACCTATGTACAGATCTTGTAGACCACTTCAATACCTTTCCAAAACTGTCTTAATCATCACGCTAGGACACATGGCTACGAAGTTATGGCCATTTGAAGGAACATCCAACTACATCACTTGAGCTTTCACCCGTCCCTATGGCCATGGTTGAAATTTTGACGAAAATGCAAGGTCATCCATTATCGTTCTTATGTCATTGGGGCTTCATGAATAAGCAAACCAAAGCCCTGGGACACAATAACAAGGATCTTGGCGATGAAAAAGTTTCATAATGGGTCATTTACCCTTTAAACACATGCTCAAATTGACAGGTTTTCCGAGTACAATGCATTCAGAGGCCATTTACTACACTAAAAGTGACTTTGATCTTTAAACCTATGTACAGATCTTGTAGACCACTTCAATACCTTTCCAAAACTGTCTTAATCATCACGCTAGGACACATGGCTACGAAGTTATGGCCATTTGAAGGAACATCCAACTACATCACTTGAGCTTTGAGCACCCGTCCCTATGGCCATGGTTGAAATTTTGACGAAAATGCAAGGTCATCCATTATCGTTCTTATGTCATTGGGGCTTCATGAATAAGCAAACCAAAGCCCTGGGACACAATAACAAGGATCTTGGCGATGAAAAAGTTTCATAATGGGTCATATTACCCTTTAAACACATGCTCAAATTGACAGGGTTTCCTGAGTACAATGCATTCAGAGGCCATTTACTACACTAAAAGTGACTTTGATCTTTTAACCTATGTACAGATCTTGTAGACCACTTCAATACCTTTCCAAAACTGTCTTAATCATCACGCTAGGACACATGGCTACGAAGTTATGGCCATTTGAAGGAACATCCAACTACATCACTTGAGCTTTGAGCACCCGTCCCTATGGCCATGGTTGAAATTTTGACGAAAATGCAAGGTCATCCATTATCGTTCTTATGTCATTGGGGCTTCATGAATAAGCAAACCAAAGCCCTGGGACACAATAACAAGGATCTTGGCGATGAAAAAGTTTCATAATGGGTCATATTACCCTTTAAACACATGCTCAAATTGACAGGGTTTCCTGAGTACAATGCATTCAGAGGCCATTTACTACACTAAAAGTGACTTTGATCTTTTAACCTATGTACAGATCTTGTAGACCACTTCAATACCTTTCCAAAACTGTCTTAATCATCACGCTAGGACACATGGCTACGAAGTTATGGCCGTTTGAAGGAACATCCAACTACATCACTTGAGCTTTTCACCCGTCCCTATGGCCATGGTTGAAATTTTGACGAAAATGCAAGGTCATCCATTATCGTTCTTATGTCATTGGGGCTTCATGAATAAGCAAACCAAAGCCCTGGGACACAATAACAAGGATCTTGGCGATGAAAAAGTTTCATAATGGGTCATATTACCCTTTAAACACATGCTCAAATTGACAGGGTTTTCCCGAGTACAATGCATTCAGAGGCCATTTACTACACTAAAAGTGACTTTGATCTTTAACCTATGTACAGATCTTGTAGACCACTTCAATACCTTTCCAAAACTGTCTTAATCATCACGCTAGGACACATGGCTACGAAGTTATGGCCATTTGAAGGAACATCCAACTACATCACTTGAGCTTTTCACCCGTCCCTATGGCCATGGTTGAAATTTTGACGAAAATGCAAGGTCATCCATTATCGTTCTTATGTCATTGGGGCTTCATGAATAAGCAAACCAAAGCCCTGGGACACAATAACAAGGATCTTGGCGATGAAAAAGTTTCATAATGGGTCATTTTACCCTTTAAACACATGCTCAAATTGACAGGGTTTCCTGAGTACAATGCATTCAGAGGCCATTTACTACACTAAAAGTGACTTTGATCTTTAAACCTATGTACAGATCTTGTAGACCACTTCAATACCTTTCCAAAACTGTCTTAATCATCACGCTAGGACACATGGCTACGAAGTTATGGCCATTTGAAGGAACATCCAACTACATCACTTGAGCTTTTCACCCGTCCCTATGGCCATGGTTGAAATTTTGACGAAAATGCAAGGTCATCCATTATCGTTCTTATGTCATTGGGGCTTCATGAATAAGCAAACCAAAGCCCTGGGACACAATAACAAGGATCTTGGCGATGAAAAGTTTCATAATGGGTCATTTACCCTTTAAACACATGCTCAAATTGACAGGGTTTCCTGAGTACAATGCATTCAGAGGCCATTTACTACACTAAAAGTGACTTTGATCTTTAACCTATGTACAGATCTTGTAGACCACTTCAATACCTTTCCAAAACTGTCTTAATCATCACGCTAGGACACATGGCTACGAAGTTATGGCCATTTGAAGGAACATCCAACTACATCACTTGAGCTTTTCACCCGTCCCTATGGCCATGGTTGAAATTTTGACGAAAATGCAAGGTCATCCATTATCGTTCTTATGTCATTGGGGCTTCATGAATAAGCAAACCAAAGCCCTGGGACACAATAACAAGGATCTTGGCGATGAAAAGTTTCATAATGGGTCATTTACCCTTTAAACACATGCTCAAATTGACAGGGTTTCCCGAGTACAATGCATTCAGAGGCCATTTACTACACTAAAAGTGACTTTGATCTTTTAACCTATGTACAGATCTTGTAGACCACTTCAATACCTTTCCAAAACTGTCTTAATCATCACGCTAGGACACATGGCTACGAAGTTATGGCCATTTGAAGGAACATCCAACTACATCACTTGAGCTTTGAGCACCCGTCCCTATGGCCATGGTTGAAATTTTGACGAAAATGCAAGGTCATCCATTATCGTTCTTATGTCATTGGGGCTTCATGAATAAGCAAACCAAAGCCCTGGGACACAATAACAAGGATCTTGGCGATGAAAAAGTTTCATAATGGGTCATTTACCCTTTAAACACATGCTCAAATTGACAGGGTTTCCTGAGTACAATGCATTCAGAGGCCATTTACTACACTAAAAGTGACTTTGATCTTTAACCTATGTACAGATCTTGTAGACCACTTCAATACCTTTCCAAAACTGTCTTAATCATCACGCTAGGACACATGGCTACGAAGTTATGGCCATTTGAAGGAACATCCAACTACATCACTTGAGCTTTTCACCCGTCCCTATGGCCATGGTTGAAATTTTGACGAAAATGCAAGGTCATCCATTATCGTTCTTATGTCATTGGGGCTTCATGAATAAGCAAACCAAAGCCCTGGGACACAATAACAAGGATCTTGGCGATGAAAAAGTTTCATAATGGGTCATTTACCCTTTAAACACATGCTCAAATTGACAGGGTTTTCCCGAGTACAATGCATTCAGAGGCCATTTACTACACTAAAAGTGACTTTGATCTTTAACCTATGTACAGATCTTGTAGACCACTTCAATACCTTTCCAAAACTGTCTTAATCATCACGCTAGGACACATGGCTACGAAGTTATGGCCATTTGAAGGAACATCCAACTACATCACTTGAGCTTTTCACCCGTCCCTATGGCCATGGTTGAAATTTTGACGAAAATGCAAGGTCATCCATTATCGTTCTTATGTCATTGGGGCTTCATGAATAAGCAAACCAAAGCCCTGGGACACAATAACAAGGATCTTGGCGATGAAAAAGTTTCATAATGGGTCATTTACCCTTTAAACACATGCTCAAATTGACAGGGTTTCCTGAGTACAATGCATTCAGAGGCCATTTACTACACTAAAAGTGACTTTGATCTTTAACCTATGTACAGATCTTGTAGACCACTTCAATACCTTTCCAAAACTGTCTTAATCATCACGCTAGGACACATGGCTACGAAGTTATGGCCGTTTGAAGGAACATCCAACTACATCACTTGAGCTTTCACCCGTCCCTATGGCCATGGTTGAAATTTTGACGAAAATGCAAGGTCATCCATTATCGTTCTTATGTCATTGGGGCTTCATGAATAAGCAAACCAAAGCCCTGGGACACAATAACAAGGATCTTGGCGATAAAAAAGTTTCATAATGGGTCATATTACCCTTTTAAACACATGCTCAAATTGACAGGGTTTCCTGAGTACAATGCATTCAGAGGCCATTTACTACACTAAAAGTGACTTTGATCTTTAAACCTATGTACAGATCTTGTAGACCACTTCAAAACCTTTCCAAAACTGTCTTAATCATCACGTTAGGACACATGGCAACTACATCACTTGAGTTTTCACCCGTCCCTAT
>NW_024412132.1:0-130966 GCF_016920715.1 Anopheles arabiensis
TACAAACACATGCTCAAATTGACAGGGTTTCCCGAGTACAATGCATTCAGAGGCCATTTACTACACTAAAAGTGACTTTGATCTTTAACTATGTACAGATCTTGAGCCACTTCAATACCTTTCCAAAACTGTCTTAATCATCACGCTAGGACACATGGCTGCAAGTTATGGCCGTTTGAAGGAACATCCAACTACATCACTTGAGCTTTCTCACCCGTCCCTATGGCCATGGTTGAAATTTTGACGAAAATGCAAGGTCATCCATTATCGTTCTTATGTCATTGGGGCTTCATGAATAAGCAAACCAAAGCCCTGGGACACAATAACAAGGATCTTGGCGATGAAAAAGTTTCATAATGGGTCATTTACCCTTTAAACACATGCTCAAATTGACAGGGTTTCCCCGAGTACAATGCATTCAGAGGCCATTTACTACACTAAAAGTGACTTTGATCTTTTAACCTATGTACAGATCTTGTAGACCACTTCAATACCTTTCAAAACTGTCTTAATCATCACGCTAGGACACATGGCTACGAAGTTATGGCCTGGAAGGTATCCCATTCTATGACGAGCTTTCTCACCCCTATTATGCCATGGATTGAAATTTTTGACGAAAATGCAAGGTCATCCATTATCGTTCTTATGTCATTGGGGCTTCATGAATAAGCAAACCAAAGCCCTGGGACACAATAACAAGGATCTTGGCGATGAAAAAGTTTCATAATGGGTCATTTACCCTTTAAACACATGCTCAAATTGACAGGGTTTCCGGTACAATGCATTCAGAGGCCATTTACTACACTAAAAGTGACTTTGATCTTTTAACCTATGTACAGATCTTGTAGACCACTTCAATACCTTTCCAAAACTGTCTTAATCATCACGCTAGGACACATGGCTACGAAGTTATGGCCATTTGAAGGAACATCCAACTACATCACTTGAGCTTTCTCACCCGTCCCTATGGCCGTAGTTTGAAATTTTGACGAAAATGCAAGGTCATCCATTATCGTTCTTATGTCATTGGGGCTTCATGAATAAACAAACCAAAGCCCTGGGACACAATAACAAGGATCTTGGCGATGAAAAAGTTTCATAATGGGTCATATTACCCTTTAAACACATGCTCAAATTGACAGGTTTCCCGAGTACAATGCATTCAGAGGCCATTTACTACACTAAAAGTGACTTTGATCTTTAACCTATGTACAGATCTTGTAGACCACTTCAATACCTTTCAAAACTGTCTTAATCATCACGCTAGGACACATGGCTACGAAGTTATGGCCGTTTGAAGGAACATCCAACTACATCACTTGAGCTTTTCACCTCGTCCCTATGGCCATGGTTGAAATTTTGACGAAAATGCAAGGTCATCCATTATCGTTCTTATGTCATTGGGGCTTCATGAATAAGCAAACCAAAGCCCTGGGACACAATAACAAGGATCTTGGCGATGAAAAAGTTTCATAATGGGTCATTTACCCTTTAAACACATGCTCAAATTGACAGGGTTTCCTGAGTACAATGCATTCAGAGGCCATTTACTACACTAAAAGTGACTTTGATCTTTAAACCTATGTACAGATCTTGTAGACCACTTCAATACCTTTCCAAAACTGTCTTAATCATCACGCTAGGACACATGGCTACGAAGTTATGGCCATTTGAAGGAACATCAACTACATCACTTGAGCTTTCACCCCGTCCCTATGGCCATGGTTGAAATTTTGACGAAAATGCAAGGTCATCCATTATCGTTCTTATGTCATTGGGGCTTCATGAATAAGCAAACCAAAGCCCTGGGACACAATAACAAGGATCTTGGCGATGAAAAAGTTTCATAATGGGTCATTTACCCTTTAAACACATGCTCAAATTGACAGGGTTTCCCGAGTACAATGCATTCAGAGGCCATTTACTACACTAAAAGTGACTTTGATCTTTTAAGCCTATGTACAGATCTTGTAGACCACTTCAATACACTTTCCAAAACTGTCTTAATCATCACGCTAGGACACATGGCTACGAAGTTATGGCCATTTGAAGGAACATCCAACTACATCACTTGAGCTTTTCACCCGTCCCTATGGCCATGGTTGAAATTTTGACGAAAATGCAAGGTCATCCATTATCGTTCTTATGTCATTGGGGCTTCATGAATAAGCAAACCAAAGCCCTGGGACACAATAACAAGGATCTTGGCGATGAAAAAGTTTCATAATGGGTCATTTTACCCTTTAAACACATGCTCAAATTGACAGGGTTTCCCGAGTACAATGCATTCAGAGGCCATTTACTACACTAAAAGTGACTTTGATCTTTTAACCTATGTACAGATCTTGTAGACCACTTCAATACCTTTCAAAACTGTCTTAATCATCACGCTAGGACACATGGCTACGAAGTTATGGCCGTTTGAAGGAACATCCAACTACATCACTTGAGCTTTCTCACCCGTCCCTATGGCCATGGTTGAAATTTTGACGAAAATGCAAGGTCATCCATTATCGTTCTTATGTCATTGGGGCTTCATGAATAAGCAAACCAAAGCCCTGGGACACAATAACAAGGATCTTGGCGATGAAAAAGTTTCATAATGGGTCATTTACCCTTTAAACACATGCTCAAATTGACAGGGTTTCCCGAGTACAATGCATTCAGAGGCCATTTACTACACTAAAAGTGACGATGACTCTTTTACCTATCAGATCTTGTAGACCACTTCAATACCTTTCCAAAACTGTCTTAATCATCACGCTAGGACACATGGCTACGAAGTTATGGCCATTTGAAGGAACATCCAACTACATCACTTGAGCTTTCTCACCCGTCCCTATGGCCATGGTTGAAATTTTGACGAAAATGCAAGGTCATCCATTATCGTTCTTATGTCATTGGGGCTTCATGAATAAGCAAACCAAAGCCCTGGGACACAATAACAAGGATCTTGGCGATGAAAAAGTTTCATAATGGGTCATTTACCCTTTAAACACATGCTCAAATTGACAGGGTTTCCCTGGTACAATGCATTCAGAGGCCATTTACTACACTAAAAGTGACTTTGATCTTTCAACCTATGTACAGATCTTGTAGACCACTTCAATACCTTTCCAAAACTGTCTTAATCATCACGCTAGGACACATGGCTACGAAGTTATGGCCATTTGAAGGAACATCCAACTACATCACTTGAGCTTTTCACCCGTCCCTATGGCCATGGTTGAAATTTTGACGAAAATGCAAGGTCATCCATTATCGTTCTTATGTCATTGGGGCTTCATGAATAAGCAAACCAAAGCCCTGGGACACAATAACAAGGATCTTGGCGATGAAAAAGTTTCATAATGGGTCATTTACCCTTTAAACACATGCTCAAATTGACAGGGTTTCCCTGAGTACAATGCATTCAGAGGCCATTTACTACACTAAAAGTGACTTTGATCTTTTAACCTATGTACAGATCTTGTAGACCACTTCAATACCTTTCCAAAACTGTCTTAATCATCACGCTAGGACACATGGCTACGAAGTTATGGCCATTTGAAGGAACATCCAACTACATCACTTGAGCTTTCTAACCCGTCCCTATGGCCATGGTTGAAATTTTGACGAAAATGCAAGGTCATCCATTATCGTTCTTATGTCATTGGGGCTTCATGAATAAGCAAACCAAAGCCCTGGGACACAATAACAAGGATCTTGGCGATGAAAAAGTTTCATAATGGGTCATTTTACCCTTTAAACACATGCTCAAATTGACAGGGTTTCCTGAGTACAATGCATTCAGAGGCCATTTACTACACTAAAAGTGACTTTGATCTTTTAACCTATGTACAGATCTTGTAGACCACTTCAATACCTTTCCAAAACTGTCTTAATCATCACGCTAGGACATGGCTGTGTTATGTCCTTGGGGAATATGAATAAGCAAACCAAAGCCCTGGGACACAATAACAAGGATCTTGGCGATGAAAAAGTTTCATAATGGGTCATACCTTTAAACACATGCTCAAATTGACAGGGTTTCCTGAGTACAATGCATTCAGAGGCCATTTACTACACTAAAAGTGGCTTTGATCTTTTAACCTATGTACAGATCTTGTAGACCACTTCAATACCTTTCCAAAACTGTCTTAATCATCACGCTAGGACACATGGCTACGAAGTTATGGCCATTTGAAGGAACATCAACTACATCACTTGAGCTTTTCACCCGTCCCTATGGCCATGGTTGAAATTTTGACGAAAATGCAAGGTCATCCATTATCGTTCTTATGTCATTGGGGCTTCATGAATAAGCAAACCAAAGCCCTGGGACACAATAACAAGGATCTTGGCGATGAAAAAGTTTCATAATGGGTCATTTACCCTTTAAACACATGCTCAAATTGACAGGGTTTCCTGGTACAATGCATTCAGAGGCCATTTACTACACTAAAAGTGACTTTGATCTTTTAACCTATGTACAGATCTTGTAGACCACTTCAATACCTTTCCAAAACTGTCTTAATCATCACGCTAGGACACATGGCTACGAAGTTATGGCCATTTGAAGGAACATCCAACTACATCACTTGAGCTTTGAGCACCCGTCCCTATGGCCATGGTTGAAATTTTGACGAAAATGCAAGGTCATCCATTATCGTTCTTATGTCATTGGGGCTTCATGAATAAGCAAACCAAAGCCCTGGGACACAATAACAAGGATCTTGGCGATGAAAAAGTTTCATAATGGGTCATTTTACCCTTTAAACACATGCTCAAATTGACAGGGTTTCCCTGAGTACAATGCATTCAGAGGCCATTTACTACACTAAAAGTGACTTTGATCTTTTAACCTATGTACAGATCTTGTAGACCACTTCAATACCTTTCCAAAACTGTCTTAATCATCACGCTAGGACACATGGCTACGAAGTTATGGCCATTTGAAGGAACATCCAACTACATCACTTGAGCTTTTCACCCGTCCCTATGGCCATGGTTGAAATTTTGACGAAAATGCAAGGTCATCCATTATCGTTCTTATGTCATTGGGGCTTCATGAATAAGCAAACCAAAGCCCTGGGACACAATAACAAGGATCTTGGCGATGAAAAAGTTTCATAATGGGTCATTTACCCTTTAAACACATGCTCAAATTGACAGGTTTTCCCGAGTACAATGCATTCAGAGGCCATTTACTACACTAAAAGTGACTTTGATCTTTAACCTATGTACAGATCTTGTAGACCACTTCAATACCTTTCCAAAACTGTCTTAATCATCACGCTAGGACACATGGCTACGAAGTTATGGCCATTTGAAGGAACATCCAACTACATCACTTGAGCTTTTCACCCGTCCCTATGGCCATGGTTGAAATTTTGACGAAAATGCAAGGTCATCCATTATCGTTCTTATGTCATTGGGGCTTCATGAATAAGCAAACCAAAGCCCTGGGACACAATAACAAGGATCTTGGCGATGAAAAAGTTTCATAATGGGTCATTTTACCCTTTAAACACATGCTCAAATTGACAGGGTTTCCTGAGTACAATGCAGTCAGAGGCCATTTACTACACTAAAAATGAGTTTGATCTTTTAAACTATGTACAGATCTTGTAGATCCCTTCAAAACCTTTCCAAAACTGTCTTAATCATCACGCTAGGACACATGGCTACGAAGTTATGGCCGTTTGAAGGAACATCCAACTACATCACTTGAGCTTTCTCACCCGTCCCTATGGCCATGGTTGAAATTTTGACGAAAATGCAAGGTCATCCATTATCGTTCTTATGTCATTGGGGCTTCATGAATAAGCAAACCAAAGCCCTGGGACACAATAACAAGGATCTTGGCGATGAAAAAGTTTCATAATGGGTCATTTTACCCTTTAAACACATGCTCAAATTGACGGGTTTTCCTGAGTACAATGCATTCAGAGGCCATTTACTTCACCTTAAAAGACTTTGATCTTTAAACCTATGTACAGATCTTGTAGACCACTTCAATACCTTTCCAAAACTGTCTTAATCATCACGCTAGGACACATGGCTACGAAGTTATGGCCGTTTGAAGGAACATCCAACTACATCACTTGAGCTTTCTCACCCGTCCCTATGGCCATGGTTGAAATTTTGACGAAAATGCAAGGTCATCCATTATCGTTCTTATGTCATTGGGGCTTCATGAATAAGCAAACCAAAGCCCTGGGACACAATAACAAGGATCTTGGCGATGAAAAAGTTTCATAATGGGTCATTTTACCCTTTAAACACATGCTCAAATTGACAGGGTTTCCTGAGTACAATGCATTCAGAGGCCATTTGATTGACTAATAATGACTTTGATCTTTTAACCTATGTACAGATCTTGTAGACCACTTCAATACCTTTCCAAAACTGTCTTAATCATCACGCTAGGACACATGGCTACGAAGTTATGGCCATTTGAAGGAACATCCAACTACATCACTTGAGCTTTTCACCCGTCCCTATGGCCATGGTTGAAATTTTGACGAAAATGCAAGGTCATCCATTATCGTTCTTATGTCATTGGGGCTTCATGAATAAGCAAACCAAAGCCCTGGGACACAATAACAAGGATCTTGGCGATGAAAAAGTTTCATAATGGGTCATTTACCCTTTAAACACATGCTCAAATTGACAGGGTTTCCGAGTACAATGCATTCAGAGGCCATTTACTACACTAAAAGTGACTTTGATCTTTTAACCTATGTACAGATCTTGTAGACCACTTCAATACCTTTCCAAAACTGTCTTAATCATCACGCTAGGACACATGGCTACGAAGTTATGGCCATTTGAAGGAACATCAACTACATCACTTGAGCCATAATGGCAAAATGCAAAGCCCATTGGGACACATGAATAAGCAAACCAAAGCCCTGGGACACAATAACAAGGATCTTGGCGATGAAAAAGTTTCATAATGGGTCATTTTACCCTTTAAACACATGCTCAAATTGACAGGGTTTCCCGAGTACAATGCATTCAGAGGCCATTTACTACACTAAAAGTGACTTTGATCTTTTAACCTATGTACAGATCTTGTAGACCACTTCAATACCTTTCCAAAACTGTCTTAATCATCACGCTAGGACACATGGCTACGAAGTTATGGCCATTTGAAGGAACATCCAACTACATCACTTGAGCTTTTTCACCCGTCCCTATGGCCATGGTTGAAATTTTGACGAAAATGCAAGGTCATCCATTATCGTTCTTATGTCATTGGGGCTTCATGAATAAGCAAACCAAAGCCCTGGGACACAATAACAAGGATCTTGGCGATGAAAAAGTTTCATAATGGGTCATTTTACCCTTTAAACACATGCTCAAATTGACAGGGTTTCCCGAGTACAATGCATTCAGAGGCCACTACACTAAAAGTGACTTTGATCTTTAAACCTATGTACAGATCTTGTAGACCACTTCAATACCTTTCCAAAACTGTCTTAATCATCACGCTAGGACACATGGCTACGAAGTTATGGCCATTTGAAGGAACATCCAACTACATCACTTGAGCTTTTCACCCGTCCCTATGGCCATGGTTGAAATTTTGACGAAAATGCAAGGTCATCCATTATCGTTCTTATGTCATTGGGGCTTCATGAATAAGCAAACCAAAGCCCTGGGACACAATAACAAGGATCTTGGCGATGAAAAAGTTTCATAATGGGTCATTTACCCTTTAAACACATGCTCAAATTGACGGGGTTTTCCCGAGTACAATGCATTCAGAGGCCATTTACTACACTAAAAGTGACTTTGATCTTTTAACCTATGTACAGATCTTGTAGACCACTTCAATACCTTTCCAAAACTGTCTTAATCATCACGCTAGGACACATGGCTACGAAGTTATGGCCATTTGAAGAACATCCAACTACATCACTTGAGCTTTTCACCCGTCCCTATGGCCATGGTTGAAATTTTGACGAAAATGCAAGGTCATCCATTATCGTTCTTATGTCATTGGGGCTTCATGAATAAGCAAACCAAAGCCCTGGGACACAATAACAAGGATCTTGGCGATGAAAAAGTTTCATAATGGGTCATTTACCCTTTAAACACATGCTCAAATTGACAGGGTTTCCCGAGTACAATGCATTCAGAGGCCATTTACTACACTAAAAGTGACTTTGATCTTTTAACCTATGTACAGATCTTGTAGACCACTTCAATACCTTTCCAAAACTGTCTTAATCATCACGCTAGGACACATGGCTACGAAGTTATGGCCATTTGAAGGAACATCCAACTACATCACTTGAGCTTTCTCACCCGTCCCTATGGCCATGGTTGAAATTTTGACGAAAATGCAAGGTCATCCATTATCGTTCTTATGTCATTGGGGCTTCATGAATAAGCAAACCAAAGCCCTGGGACACAATAACAAGGATCTTGGCGATGAAAAAGTTTCATAATGGGTCATGTTACCCTTTAAACACATGCTCAAATTGACAGGGTTTCCCGAGTACAATGCATTCAGAGGCCATTTACTACACTAAAAGTGACTTTGATCTTTTAACCTATGTACAGATCTTGTAGACCACTTCAATACCTTTCCAAAACTGTCTTAATCATCACGCTAGGACACATGGCTACGAAGTTATGGCCATTTGAAGGAACATCCAACTACATCACTTGAGCTTTCTAACCCGTCCCTATGGCCATGGTTGAAATTTTGACGAAAATGCAAGGTCATCCATTATCGTTCTTATGTCATTGGGGCTTCATGAATAAGCAAACCAAAGCCCTGGGACACAATAACAAGGATCTTGGCGATGAAAAGTTTCATAATGGGTCGTACCCTTTAAACACATGCTCAAATTGACAGGGTTTCCTGAGTACAATGCATTCAGAGGCCATTTACTACACTAAAAGTGACTTTGATCTTTTAACCTATGTACAGATCTTGTAGACCACTTCAATACCTTTCCAAAACTGTCTTAATCATCACGCTAGGACACATGGCTACGAAGTTATGGCCATTTGAAGGAACATCCAACTACATCACTTGAGCTTTTCACCCGTCCCTATGGCCATGGTTGAAATTTTGACGAAAATGCAAGGTCATCCATTATCGTTCTTATGTCATTGGGGCTTCATGAATAAGCAAACCAAAGCCCTGGGACACAATAACAAGGATCTTGGCGATGAAAAAGTTTCATAATGGGTCATTTTACCCTTTAAACACATGCTCAAATTGACAGGGTTTCCCGAGTACAATGCATTCAGAGGCCATTTACTAGACCTAAAATGACTTTGATCTTTAAACCTATGTCCAGATCTTGTAGATCACTTCAATACCTTTCCAAAACTGTCTTAATCATCACGCTAGGACACATGGCTACGAAGTTATGGCCATTTGAAGGAACATCCAACTATATCACTTGAGCTTTCTCACCCGTCCCTATGGCCATGGTTGAAATTTTGACGAAAATGCAAGGTCATCCATTATCGTTCTTATGTCATTGGGGCTTCATGAATAAGCAAACCAAAGCCCTGGGACACAATAACAAGGATCTTGGCGATGAAAAAGTTTCATAATGGGTCATTTTACCCTTTAAACACATGCTCAAATTGACAGGGTTTCCCGAGTACAATGCATTCAGAGGCCATTTACTACACTAAAAGTGACTTTGATCTTTTAACCTATGTACAGATCTTGTAGACCACTTCAATACCTTTCCAAAACTGTCTTAATCATCACGCTAGGACACATGGCTACAAAGTTATGGCCATTTGAAGGAACATCCAACTACATCACTTGAGCTTTCTCACCCGTCCCTATGGCCATGGTTGAAATTTTGACGAAAATGCAAGGTCATCCATTATCGTTCTTATGTCATTGGGGCTTCATGAATAAGCAAACCAAAGCCCTGGGACACAATAACAAGGATCTTGGCGATGAAAAGTTTCATAATGGGTCATTTACCCTTTAAACACATGCTCAAATTGACAGGGTTTCCGAGTACAATGCATTCAGAGGCCATTTACTACACTAAAAGTGACTTTGATCTTTTAACCTATGTACAGATCTTGTAGACCACTTCAATACCTTTCCAAAACGCTGTCTTATTATCCATGTGAAGTTATGGCCTCTCATAATCATGGTTGGTGAAATAAGGTCATCCATTATCGTTCTTATGTCATTGGGGCTTCATGAATAAGCAAACCAAAGCCCTGGGACACAATAACAAGGATCTTGGCGATGAAAAAGTTTCATAATGGGTCATATTACCCTTTAAACACATGCTCAAATTGACAGGGTTTCCTGAGTACAATGCATTCAGAGGCCATTTACTACACTAAAAGTGACTTTGATCTTTTAACCTATGTACAGATCTTGTAGACCACTTCAATACCTTTCCAAAACTGTCTTAATCATCACGCTAGGACACATGGCTACGAAGTTATGGCCATTTGAAGGAACATCCAACTACATCACTTGAGCTTTCTCACCCGTCCCTATGGCCATGGTTGAAATTTTGACGAAAATGCAAGGTCATCCATTATCGTTCTTATGTCATTGGGGCTTCATGAATAAGCAAACCAAAGCCCTGGGACACAATAACAAGGATCTTGGCGATGAAAAAGTTTCATAATGGGTCATTTTACCCTTTAAACACATGCTCAAATTGACAGGGTTTCCTGAGTACAATGCATTCAGAGGCCATTTACTACACTAAAAGTGACTTTGATCTTTTAACTATGTGCAGATCTTGTAGACCACTTCAATACCTTTCCAAAACTGTCTTAATCATCACGCTAGGACACATGGCTACGAAGTTATGGCCATTTGAAGGAACATCCAACTACATCACTTGAGCTTTTCACCCGTCCCTATGGCCATGGTTGAAATTTTGACGAAAATGCAAGGTCATCCATTATCGTTCTTATGTCATTGGGGCTTCATGAATAAGCAAACCAAAGCCCTGGGACACAATAACAAGGATCTTGGCGATGAAAAAGTTTCATAATGGGTCATTTACCCTTTAAACACATGCTCAAATTGACAGGGTTTCCTGAGTACAATGCATTCAGAGGCCATTTACTACACTAAAAGTGACTTTGATCTTTTAACCTATGTACAGATCTTGTAGACCACTTCAATACCTTTCCAAAACTGTCTTAATCATCACGCTAGGACACATGGCTACGAAGTTATGGCCATTTGAAGGAACATCCAACTACATCACTTGAGCTTTCTCACCCGTCCCTATGGCCATGGTTGAAATTTTGACGAAAATGCAAGGTCATCCATTATCGTTCTTATGTCATTGGGGCTTCATGAATAAGCAAACCAAAGCCCTGGGACACAATAACAAGGATCTTGGCGATGAAAAAGTTTCATAATGGGTCATTTTACCCTTTAAACACATGCTCAAATTGACAGGGTTTTCGAGTACAATGCATTCAGAGGCCATTTACTACACTAAAAGTGACTTTGATCTTTTAACCTATGTACAGATCTTGTAGACCACTTCAATACCTTTCCAAAACTGTCTTAATCATCACGCTAGGACACATGGCTACGAAGTTATGGCCATTTGAAGGAACATCCAACTACATCACTTGAGCTTTTCACCCGTCCCTATGGCCATGGTTGAAATTTTGACGAAAATGCAAGGTCATCCATTATCGTTCTTATGTCATTGGGGCTTCATGAATAAGCAAACCAAAGCCCTGGGACACAATAACAAGGATCTTGGCGATGAAAAAGTTTCATAATGGGTCATTTACCCTTTAAACACATGCTCAAATTGACAGGGTTTCCTGAGTACAATGCATTCAGAGGCCATTTACTACACTAAAAGTGACTTTGATCTTTTAACCTATGTACAGATCTTGTAGACCACTTCAATACCTTTCCAAAACTGTCTTAATCATCACGCTAGGACACATGGCTACGAAGTTATGGCCGTTTGAAGGAACATCCAACTACATCACTTGAGCTTTCTCACCCGTCCCTATGGCCATGGTTGAAATTTTGACGAAAATGCAAGGTCATCCATTATCGTTCTTATGTCATTGGGGCTTCATGAATAAGCAAACCAAAGCCCTGGGACACAATAACAAGGATCTTGGCGATGAAAAAGTTTCATAATGGGTCATTTTACCCTTTAAACACATGCTCAAATTGACAGGGTTTCCTGAGTACAATGCATTCAGAGGCCATTTACTACACTAAAAGTGACTTTGATCTTTTAACCTATGTACAGATCTTGTAGACCACTTCAATACCTTTCCAAAACTGTCTTAATCATCACGCTAGGACACATGGCTACGAAGTTATGGCCATTTGAAGGAACATCCAACTACATCACTTGAGCTTTCTCACCCGTCCCTATGGCCATGGTTGAAATTTTGACGAAAATGCAAGGTCATCCATTATCGTTCTTATGTCATTGGGGCTTCATGAATAAGCAAACCAAAGCCCTGGGACACAATAACAAGGATCTTGGCGATGAAAAAGTTTCATAATGGGTCATTTACCCTTTAAACACATGCTCAAATTGACAGGGTTTCCTGAGTACAATGCATTCAGAGGCCATTTACTACACTAAAAGTGACTTTGATCTTTTAACCTATGTACAGATCTTGTAGACCACTTCAATACCTTTCCAAAACTGTCTTAATCATCACGCTAGGACACATGGCTACGAAGTTATGGCCATTTGAAGGAACATCCAACTACATCACTTGAGCTTTCTCACCCGTCCCTATGGCCATGGTTGAAATTTTGACGAAAATGCAAGGTCATCCATTATCGTTCTTATGTCATTGGGGCTTCATGAATAAGCAAACCAAAGCCCTGGGACACAATAACAAGGATCTTGGCGATGAAAAAGTTTCATAATGGGTCATTTTACCCTTTAAACACATGCTCAAATTGACAGGGTTTCCCTGAGTACAATGCATTCAGAGGCCATTTACTACACTAAAAGTGACTTTGATCTTTAAACCTATGTACAGATCTTGTAGACCACTTCAATACCTTTCCAAAACTGTCTTAATCATCACGCTAGGACACATGGCTACGAAGTTATGGCCGTTTGAAGGAACATCCAACTACATCACTTGAGCTTTCTCACCCGTCCCTATGGCCATGGTTGAAATTTTGACGAAAATGCAAGGTCATCCATTATCGTTCTTATGTCATTGGGGCTTCATGAATAAGCAAACCAAAGCCCTGGGACACAATAACAAGGATCTTGGCGATGAAAAAGTTTCATAATGGGTCATTTTACCCTTTAAACACATGCTCAAATTGACAGGGTTTCCCGAGTACAATGCATTCAGAGGCCATTTACTACACTAAAAGTGACTTTGATCTTTTAACCTATGTACAGATCTTGTAGACCACTTCAATACCTTTCCAAAACTGTCTTAATCATCACGCTAGGACACATGGCTACGAAGTTATGGCCGTTTGAAGGAACATCCAACTACATCACTTGAGCTTTCTCACCCGTCCCTATGGCCATGGTTGAAATTTTGACGAAAATGCAAGGTCATCCATTATCGTTCTTATGTCATTGGGGCTTCATGAATAAGCAAACCAAAGCCCTGGGACACAATAACAAGGATCTTGGCGATGAAAAAGTTTCATAATGGGTCATTTACCCTTTAAACACATGCTCAAATTGACAGGGTTTCCCGAGTACAATGCATTCAGAGGCCATTTACTACACTAAAAGTGACTTTGATCTTTTAACCTATGTACAGATCTTGTAGACCACTTCAATACCTTTCCAAAACTGTCTTAATCATCACGCTAGGACACATGGCTACGAAGTTATGGCCATTTGAAGGAACATCCAACTACATCACTTGAGCTTTTCACCCGTCCCTATGGCCATGGTTGAAATTTTGACGAAAATGCAAGGTCATCCATTATCGTTCTTATGTCATTGGGGCTTCATGAATAAGCAAACCAAAGCCCTGGGACACAATAACAAGGATCTTGGCGATGAAAAAGTTTCATAATGGGTCATTTACCCTTTAAACACATGCTCAAATTGACAGGGTTTCCCGAGTACAATGCATTCAGAGGCCATTTACTACACTAAAAGTGACTTTGATCTTTTAACCTATGTACAGATCTTGTAGACCACTTCAATACCTTTCCAAAACTGTCTTAATCATCACGCTAGGACACATGGCTACGAAGTTATGGCCATTTGAAGGAACATCCAACTACATCACTTGAGCTTTTCACCCGTCCCTATGGCCATGGTTGAAATTTTGACGAAAATGCAAGGTCATCCATTATCGTTCTTATGTCATTGGGGCTTCATGAATAAGCAAACCAAAGCCCTGGGACACAATAACAAGGATCTTGGCGATGAAAAAGTTTCATAATGGGTCATTTTACCCTTTAAACACATGCTCAAATTGACAGGGTTTCCTGAGTACAATGCATTCAGAGGCCATTTACTACACTAAAAGTGACTTTGATCTTTTAACCTATGTACAGATCTTGTAGACCACTTCAATACCTTTCCAAAACTGTCTTAATCATCACGCTAGGACACATGGCTACGAAGTTATGGCCGTTTGAAGGAACATCCAACTACATCACTTGAGCTTTTCACCCGTCCCTATGGCCATGGTTGAAATTTTGACGAAAATGCAAGGTCATCCATTATCGTTCTTATGTCATTGGGGCTTCATGAATAAGCAAACCAAAGCCCTGGGACACAATAACAAGGATCTTGGCGATGAAAAAGTTTCATAATGGGTCATATTACCCTTTAAACACATGCTCAAATTGACAGGGTTTCCGAGTACAATGCATTCAGAGGCCATTTACTACACTAAAAGTGACTTTGATCTTTTAACCTATGTACAGATCTTGTAGACCACTTCAATACCTTTCCAAAACTGTCTTAATCATCACGCTAGGACACATGGCTACGAAGTTATGGCCATTTGAAGGAACATCCAACTACATCACTTGAGCTTTTCACCCGTCCCTATGGCCATGGTTGAAATTTTGACGAAAATGCAAGGTCATCCATTATCGTTCTTATGTCATTGGGGCTTCATGAATAAGCAAACCAAAGCCCTGGGACACAATAACAAGGATCTTGGCGATGAAAAAGTTTCATAATGGGTCATTTTACCCTTTAAACACATGCTCAAATTGACAGGGTTTCCTGAGTACAATGCATTCAGAGGCCATTTACTACACTAAAAGTGACTTTGATCTTTTAACCTATGTACAGATCTTGTAGACCACTTCAATACCTTTCCAAAACTGTCTTAATCATCACGCTAGGACACATGGCTACGAAGTTATGGCCGTTTGAAGGAACATCCAACTACATCACTTGAGCTTTTCACCCGTCCCTATGGCCATGGTTGAAATTTTGACGAAAATGCAAGGTCATCCATTATCGTTCTTATGTCATTGGGGCTTCATGAATAAGCAAACCAAAGCCCTGGGACACAATAACAAGGATCTTGGCGATGAAAAAGTTTCATAATGGGTCATATTACCCTTTAAACACATGCTCAAATTGACAGGGTTTTCGAGTACAATGCATTCAGAGGCCATTTACTACACTAAAAGTGACTTTGATCTTTTAACCTATGTACAGATCTTGTAGACCACTTCAATACCTTTCCAAAACTGTCTTAATCATCACGCTAGGACACATGGCTACGAAGTTATGGCCATTTGAAGGAACATCCAACTACATCACTTGAGCTTTTCACCCGTCCCTATGGCCATGGTTGAAATTTTGACGAAAATGCAAGGTCATCCATTATCGTTCTTATGTCATTGGGGCTTCATGAATAAGCAAACCAAAGCCCTGGGACACAATAACAAGGATCTTGGCGATGAAAAAGTTTCATAATGGGTCATATTACCCTTTAAACACATGCTCAAATTGACAGGGTTTCCCGAGTACAATGCATTCAGAGGCCATTTACTAGACCTAAAGTGACTTTGATCTTTTAACCTATGTACAGATCTTGTAGACCACTTCAATACCTTTCCAAAACTGTCTTAATCATCACGCTAGGACACATGGCTACGAAGTTATGGCCATTTGAAGGAACATCCAACTACATCACTTGAGCTTTTCACCCGTCCCTATGGCCATGGTTGAAATTTTGACGAAAATGCAAGGTCATCCATTATCGTTCTTATGTCATTGGGGCTTCATGAATAAGCAAACCAAAGCCCTGGGACACAATAACAAGGATCTTGGCGATGAAAAAGTTTCATAATGGGTCATATTACCCTTTAAACACATGCTCAAATTGACAGGTTTTCCCGAGTACAATGCATTCAGAGGCCATTTACTACACTAAAAGTGACTTTGATCTTTTAACCTATGTACAGATCTTGTAGACCACTTCAATACCTTTCCAAAACTGTCTTAATCATCACGCTAGGACACATGGCTACGAAGTTATGGCCATTTGAAGGAACATCCAACTACATCACTTGAGCTTTTCACCCGTCCCTATGGCCATGGTTGAAATTTTGACGAAAATGCAAGGTCATCCATTATCGTTCTTATGTCATTGGGGCTTCATGAATAAGCAAACCAAAGCCCTGGGACACAATAACAAGGATCTTGGCGATGAAAAAGTTTCATAATGGGTCATTTTACCCTTTAAACACATGCTCAAATTGACAGGGTTTCCCGAGTACAATGCATTCAGAGGCCATTTACTACACTAAAAGTGACTTTGATCTTTAAACCTATGTACAGATCTTGTAGACCACTTCAATACCTTTCCAAAACTGTCTTAATCATCACGCTAGGACACATGGCTACGAAGTTATGGCCGTTTGAAGGAACATCAACTACATCACTTGAGCTTTCTCACCCGTCCCTATGGCCATGGTTGAAATTTTGACGAAAATGCAAGGTCATCCATTATCGTTCTTATGTCATTGGGGCTTCATGAATAAGCAAACCAAAGCCCTGGGACACAATAACAAGGATCTTGGCGATGAAAAAGTTTCATAATGGGTCATTTTACCCTTTAAACACATGCTCAAATTGACAGGGTTTCCGAGTACAATGCATTCAGAGGCCATTTACTACACTAAAGTGACTTTGATCTTTTAACCTATGTACAGATCTTGTAGACCACTTCAATACCTTTCCAAAACTGTCTTAATCATCACGCTAGGACACATGGCTACGAAGTTATGGCCATTTGAAGGAACATCCAACTACATCACTTGAGCTTTTCACCCGTCCCTATGGCCATGGTTGAAATTTTGACGAAAATGCAAGGTCATCCATTATCGTTCTTATGTCATTGGGGCTTCATGAATAAGCAAACCAAAGCCCTGGGACACAATAACAAGGATCTTGGCGATGAAAAAGTTTCATAATGGGTCATTTTACCCTTTAAACACATGCTCAAATTGACAGGGTTTCCTGAGTACAATGCATTCAGAGGCCATTTACTACACTAAAAGTGACTTTGATCTTTTAACCTATGTACAGATCTTGTAGACCACTTCAATACCTTTCCAAAACTGTCTTAATCATCACGCTAGGACACATGGCTACGAAGTTATGGCCGTTTGAAGGAACATCCAACTACATCACTTGAGCTTTTTACCCGTCCCTATGGCCATGGTTGAAATTTTGACGAAAATGCAAGGTCATCCATTATCGTTCTTATGTCATTGGGGCTTCATGAATAAGCAAACCAAAGCCCTGGGACACAATAACAAGGATCTTGGCGATGAAAAAGTTTCATAATGGGTCATTTTACCCTTTAAACACATGCTCAAATTGACAGGGTTTCCCGAGTACAATGCATTCAGAGGCCATTTACTACACTAAAAGTGACTTTGATCTTTTAACCTATGTACAGATCTTGTAGACCACTTCAATACCTTTCCAAAACTGTCTTAATCATCACGCTAGGACACATGGCTACGATTATGGCCATTTGAAGAGCTTTTCACCCGTCCCTATGGCCATGGTTGAAATTTTGACGAAAATGCAAGGTCATTGGGGCTTCATGAATAAGCAAACCAAAGCCCTGGGACACAATAACAAGGATCTTGGCGATGAAAAAGTTTCATAATGGGTCATTTTACCCTTTAAACACATGCTCAAATTGACAGGTTTTCCCGAGTACAATGCATTCAGAGGCCATTTACTACACTAAAAGTGACTTTGATCTTTAAACCTATGTACAGATCTTGTAGACCACTTCAATACCTTTCCAAAACTGTCTTAATCATCACGCTAGGACACATGGCTACGAAGTTATGGCCATTTGAAGGAACATCCAACTACATCACTTGAGCTTTTCACCCGTCCCTATGGCCATGGTTGAAATTTTGACGAAAATGCAAGGTCATCCATTATCGTTCTTATGTCATTGGGGCTTCATGAATAAGCAAACCAAAGCCCTGGGACACAATAACAAGGATCTTGGCGATGAAAAGTTTCATAATGGGTCATTTTACCCTTTAAACACATGCTCAAATTGACAGGGTTTCCCTGAGTACAATGCATTCAGAGGCCATTTACTACACTAAAGTGACTTTGATCTTTAAACCTATGTACAGATCTTGTAGACCACTTCAATACCTTTCCAAAACTGTCTTAATCATCACGCTAGGACACATGGCTGCAAGTTATGGCCATTTGAAGGAACATCCAACTACATCACTTGAGCTTTCTCACCCGTCCCTATGGCCATGGTTGAAATTTTGACGAAAATGCAAGGTCATCCATTATCGTTCTTATGTCATTGGGGCTTCATGAATAAGCAAACCAAAGCCCTGGGACACAATAACAAGGATCTTGGCGATGAAAAAGTTTCATAATGGGTCATATTACCCTTTAAACACATGCTCAAATTGACAGGGTTTCCCGAGTACAATGCATTCAGAGGCCATTTACTACACTAAAAGTGACTTTGATCTTTAACCTATGTACAGATCTTGTAGACCACTTCAATACCTTTCCAAAACTGTCTTAATCATCACGCTAGGACACATGGCTACGAAGTTATGGCCATTTGAAGGAACATCCAACTACATCACTTGAGCTTTCTCACCCGTCCCTATGGCCATGGTTGAAATTTTGACGAAAATGCAAGGTCATCCATTATCGTTCTTATGTCATTGGGGCTTCATGAATAAGCAAACCAAAGCCCTGGGACACAATAACAAGGATCTTGGCGATGAAAAAGTTTCATAATGGGTCATTTTACCCTTTAAACACATGCTCAAATTGACAGGGTTTCCTGAGTACAATGCATTCAGAGGCCATTTACTACACTAAAAGTGACTTTGATCTTTTAACCTATGTACAGATCTTGTAGACCACTTCAATACCTTTCCAAAACTGTCTTAATCATCACGCTAGGACACATGGCTACGAAGTTATGGCCATTTGAAGGAACATCCAACTACATCACTTGAGCTTTCTCACCCGTCCCTATGGCCATGGTTGAAATTTTGACGAAAATGCAAGGTCATCCATTATCGTTCTTATGTCATTGGGGCTTCATGAATAAGCAAACCAAAGCCCTGGGACACAATAACAAGGATCTTGGCGATGAAAAAGTTTCATAATGGGTCATTTTACCCTTTAAACACATGCTCAAATTGACAGGTTTTCCCGAGTACAATGCATTCAGAGGCCATTTACTACACTAAAAGTGACTTTGATCTTTTAACCTATGTACAGATCTTGTAGACCACTTCAATACCTTTCCAAAACTGTCTTAATCATCACGCTAGGACACATGGCTACGAAGTTATGGCCATTTGAAGGAACATCCAACTACATCACTTGAGCTTTCTCACCGTCCCTATGGCCATGGTTGAAATTTTGACGAAAATGCAAGGTCATCCATTATCGTTCTTATGTCATTGGGGCTTCATGAATAAGCAAACCAAAGCCCTGGGACACAATAACAAGGATCTTGGCGATGAAAAAGTTTCATAATGGGTCATTTTACCCTTTAAACACATGCTCAAATTGACAGGGTTTCCTGAGTACAATGCATTCAGAGGCCATTTACTACACTAAAAGTGACTTTGATCTTTTAACCTATGTACAGATCTTGTAGACCACTTCAATACCTTTCCAAAACTGTCTTAATCATCACGCTAGGACACATGGCTACGAAGTTATGGCCATTTGAAGGAACATCCAACTACATCACTTGAGCTTTCTCACCCGTCCCTATGGCCATGGTTGAAATTTTGACGAAAATGCAAGGTCATCCATTATCGTTCTTATGTCATTGGGGCTTCATGAATAAGCAAACCAAAGCCCTGGGACACAATAACAAGGATCTTGGCGATGAAAAAGTTTCATAATGGGTCATTTTACCCTTTAAACACATGCTCAAATTGACAGGGTTTCCCGAGTACAATGCATTCAGAGGCCATTTACTACACTAAGAATGACTTTGATCTTTTAACCTATGTACAGATCTTGTAGACCACTTCAATACCTTTCCAAAACTGTCTTAATCATCACGCTAGGACACATGGCTACGAAGTTATGGCCATTTGAAGGAACATCCAACTACATCACTTGAGCTTTCTCACCCGTCCCTATGGCCATGGTTGAAATTTTGACGAAAATGCAAGGTCATCCATTATCGTTCTTATGTCATTGGGGCTTCATGAATAAGCAAACCAAAGCCCTGGGACACAATAACAAGGATCTTGGCGATGAAAAAGTTTCATAATGGGTCATTTACCCTTTAAACACATGCTCAAATTGACAGGTTTTCCGAGTACAATGCATTCAGAGGCCATTTACTACACTAAAAAGACTTTGATCTTTTAACCTATGTACAGATCTTGTAGACCACTTCAATACCTTTCCAAAACTGTCTTAATCATCACGCTAGGACACATGGCTACGAAGTTATGGCCATTTGAAGGAACATCCAACTACATCACTTGAGCTTTTCACCCGTCCCTATGGCCATGGTTGAAATTTTGACGAAAATGCAAGGTCATCCATTATCGTTCTTATGTCATTGGGGCTTCATGAATAAGCAAACCAAAGCCCTGGGACACAATAACAAGGATCTTGGCGATGAAAAAGTTTCATAATGGGTCATTTACCCTTTAAACACATGCTCAAATTGACAGGGTTTCCCGAGTACAATGCATTCAGAGGCCATTTACTACACTAAAAGTGACTTTGATCTTTTAACCTGTGTACAGATCTTGTAGACCACTTCAATACCTTTCAAAACTGTCTTAATCATCACGCTAGGACACATGGCTACGAAGTTATGGCCGTTTGAAGGAACATCCAACTACATCACTTGAGCTTTCTCACCCGTCCCTATGGCCATGGTTGAAATTTTGACGAAAATGCAAGGTCATCCATTATCGTTCTTATGTCATTGGGGCTTCATGAATAAGCAAACCAAAGCCCTGGGACACAATAACAAGGATCTTGGCGATGAAAAAGTTTCATAATGGGTCATTTACCCTTTAAACACATGCTCAAATTGACAGGGTTTCCCGAGTACAATGCATTCAGAGGCCATTTACTACACTAAAAGTGACTTTGATCTTTTAAACTATGTACAGATCTTGTAGACCACTTCAATACCTTTCCAAAACTGTCTTAATCATCACGCTAGGACACATGGCTACGAAGTTATGGCCATTTGAAGGAACATCCAACTACATCACTTGAGCTTTTTCACCCGTCCCTATGGCCATGGTTGAAATTTTGACGAAAATGCAAGGTCATCCATTATCGTTCTTATGTCATTGGGGCTTCATGAATAAGCAAACCAAAGCCCTGGGACACAATAACAAGGATCTTGGCGATGAAAAAGTTTCATAATGGGTCATTTACCCTTTAAACACATGCTCAAATTGACAGGGTTTCCTGAGTACAATGCATTCAGAGGCCATTTACTACACTAAAAGTGACTTTGATCTTTAAACCTATGTACAGATCTTGTAGACCACTTCAATACCTTTCCAAAACTGTCTTAATCATCACGCTAGGACACATGGCTACGAAGTTATGGCCATTTGAAGGAACATCCAACTACATCACTTGAGCTTTCTCACCCGTCCCTATGGCCATGGTTGAAATTTTGACGAAAATGCAAGGTCATCCATTATCGTTCTTATGTCATTGGGGCTTCATGAATAAGCAAACCAAAGCCCTGGGACACAATAACAAGGATCTTGGCGATGAAAAAGTTTCATAATGGGTCATTTACCCTTTAAACACATGCTCAAATTGACAGGGTTTCCCGAGTACAATGCATTCAGAGGCCATTTACTACACTAAAAGTGACTTTGATCTTTTAACCTATGTACAGATCTTGTAGACCACTTCAATACCTTTCCAAAACTGTCTTAATCATCACGCTAGGACACATGGCTACGAAGTTATGGCCATTTGAAGGAACATCCAACTACATCACTTGAGCTTTTCACCCGTCCCTATGGCCATGGTTGAAATTTTGACGAAAATGCAAGGTCATCCATTATCGTTCTTATGTCATTGGGGCTTCATGAATAAGCAAACCAAAGCCCTGGGACACAATAACAAGGATCTTGGCGATGAAAAAGTTTCATAATGGGTCATTTTACCCTTTAAACACATGCTCAAATTGACAGGGTTTCCTGAGTACAATGCATTCAGAGGCCATTTACTACACTAAAAGTGACTTTGATCTTTTAACCTATGTACAGATCTTGTAGACCACTTCAATACCTTTCCAAAACTGTCTTAATCATCACGCTAGGACACATGGCTACGAAGTTATGGCCATTTGAAGGAACATCCAACTACATCACTTGAGCTTTTCACCCGTCCCTATGGCCATGGTTGAAATTTTGACGAAAATGCAAGGTCATCCATTATCGTTCTTATGTCATTGGGGCTTCATGAATAAGCAAACCAAAGCCCTGGGACACAATAACAAGGATCTTGGCGATGAAAAAGTTTCATAATGGGTCATTTTACCCTTTAAACACATGCTCAAATTGACAGGGTTTCCCTGAGTACAATGCATTCAGAGGCCATTTACTACACTAAAAGTGACTTTGATCTTTTAACCTATGTACAGATCTTGTAGACCACTTCAATACCTTTCCAAAACTGTCTTAATCATCACGCTAGGACACATGGCTACGAAGTTATGGCCATTTGAAGGAACATTCAACTACATCACTTGAGCTTTCTAACCCGTCCCTATGGCCATGGTTGAAATTTTGACGAAAATGCAAGGTCATCCATTATCGTTCTTATGTCATTGGGGCTTCATGAATAAGCAAACCAAAGCCCTGGGACACAATAACAAGGATCTTGGCGATGAAAAAGTTTCATAATGGGTCATTTACCCTTTAAACACATGCTCAAATTGACGGGGTTTCCCTGGTACAATGCATTCAGAGGCCATTTACTACACTAAAAGTGACTTTGATCTTTTAAACTATGTGCAGATCTTTGTAGACCACTTCAATACCTTTCCAAAACTGTCTTAATCATCACGCTAGGACACATGGCTACGAAGTTATGGCCATTTGAAGGAACATCCAACTACATCCCTTGAGCTTTTCTAACCCGTCCCTATGGCCATGGTTGAAATTTTGACGAAAATGCAAGGTCATCCATTATCGTTCTTATGTCATTGGGGCTTCATGAATAAGCAAACCAAAGCCCTGGGACACAATAACAAGGATCTTGGCGATGAAAAAGTTTCATAATGGGTCATATTACCCTTTAAACACATGCTCAAATTGACGGGGTTTCCCGAGTACAATGCATTCAGAGGCCATTTACTACACTAAAAGTGACTTTGATCTTTTAACCTATGTACAGATCTTGTAGACCACTTCAATACCTTTCCAAAACTGTCTTAATCATCACGCTAGGACACATGGCTACGAAGTTATGGCCATTTGAAGGAACATCAACTACATCACTTGAGCTTTTCACCCGTCCCTATGGCCATGGTTGAAATTTTGACGAAAATGCAAGGTCATCCATTATCGTTCTTATGTCATTGGGGCTTCATGAATAAGCAAACCAAAGCCCTGGGACACAATAACAAGGATCTTGGCGATGAAAAAGTTTCATAATGGGTCATATTACCCTTTAAACACATGCTCAAATTGACAGGGTTTCCTGAGTACAATGCATTCAGAGGCCATTTACTACACTAAAAGTGACTTTGATCTTTTAACCTATGTACAGATCTTGTAGACCACTTCAATACCTTTCCAAAACTGTCTTAATCATCACGCTAGGACACATGGCTACGAAGTTATGGCCATTTGAAGGAACATCCAACTACATCACTTGAGCTTTCTCACCCGTCCCTATGGCCATGGTTGAAATTTTGACGAAAATGCAAGGTCATCCATTATCGTTCTTATGTCATTGGGGCTTCATGAATAAGCAAACCAAAGCCCTGGGACACAATAACAAGGATCTTGGCGATGAAAAAGTTTCATAATGGGTCATTTTACCCTTTAAACACATGCTCAAATTGACAGGGTTTCCGAGTACAATGCATTCAGAGGCCATTTACTACACTAAAAGTGACTTTGATCTTTTAACCTATGTACAGATCTTGTAGACCACTTCAATACCTTTCCAAAACTGTCTTAATCATCACGCTAGGACACATGGCTACGAAGTTATGGCCATTTGAAGGAACATCAACTACATCACTTGAGCTTTTCACCCGTCCCTATGGCCATGGTTGAAATTTTGACGAAAATGCAAGGTCATCCATTATCGTTCTTATGTCATTGGGGCTTCATGAATAAGCAAACCAAAGCCCTGGGACACAATAACAAGGATCTTGGCGATGAAAAAGTTTCATAATGGGTCATATTACCCTTTAAACACATGCTCAAATTGACAGGGTTTCCCGAGTACAATGCATTCAGAGGCCATTTACTACACTAAAGTGACTTTGATCTTTTAACCTATGTACAGATCTTGTAGACCACTTCAATACCTTTCCAAAACTGTCTTAATCATCACGCTAGGACACATGGCTACGAAGTTATGGCCATTTGAAGGAACATCCAACTACATCACTTGAGCTTTCTCACCCGTCCCTATGGCCATGGTTGAAATTTTGACGAAAATGCAAGGTCATCCATTATCGTTCTTATGTCATTGGGGCTTCATGAATAAGCAAACCAAAGCCCTGGGACACAATAACAAGGATCTTGGCGATGAAAAAGTTTCATAATGGGTCATTTTACCCTTTAAACACATGCTCAAATTGACAGGGTTTCCCGAGTACAATGCATTCAGAGGCCATTTACTACACTAAAAGTGACTTTGATCTTTAACCTATGTACAGATCTTGTAGACCACTTCAATACCTTTCCAAAACTGTCTTAATCATCACGCTAGGACACATGGCTACGAAGTTATGGCCGTTTGAAGGAACATCCAACTACATCACTTGAGCTTTTCACCCGTCCCTATGGCCATGGTTGAAATTTTGACGAAAATGCAAGGTCATCCATTATCGTTCTTATGTCATTGGGGCTTCATGAATAAGCAAACCAAAGCCCTGGGACACAATAACAAGGATCTTGGCGATGAAAAAGTTTCATAATGGGTCATTTACCCTTTAAACACATGCTCAAATTGACAGGGTTTCCTGAGTACAATGCATTCAGAGGCCATTTACTACACTAAAAGTGACTTTGATCTTTTAACCTATGTACAGATCTTGTAGACCACTTCAATACCTTTCCAAAACTGTCTTAATCATCACGCTAGGACACATGGCTGCGAAGTTATGGCCATTTGAAGGAACATCCAACTACATCACTTGAGCTTTCTCACCCGTCCCTATGGCCATGGTTGAAATTTTGACGAAAATGCAAGGTCATCCATTATCGTTCTTATGTCATTGGGGCTTCATGAATAAGCAAACCAAAGCCCTGGGACACAATAACAAGGATCTTGGCGATGAAAAAGTTTCATAATGGGTCATTTACCCTTTAAACACATGCTCAAATTGACAGGGTTTTCCCGAGTACAATGCATTCAGAGGCCATTTACTACACTAAAAGTGACTTTGATCTTTTAACCTATGTACAGATCTTGTAGACCACTTCAATACCTTTCCAAAACTGTCTTAATCATCACGCTAGGACACATGGCTACGAAGTTATGGCCATTTGAAGGAACATCCAACTACATCACTTGAGCTTTTCACCCGTCCCTATGGCCATGGTTGAAATTTTGACGAAAATGCAAGGTCATCCATTATCGTTCTTATGTCATTGGGGCTTCATGAATAAGCAAACCAAAGCCCTGGGACACAATAACAAGGATCTTGGCGATGAAAAAGTTTCATAATGGGTCATTTTACCCTTTAAACACATGCTCAAATTGACAGGGTTTCCCTGAGTACAATGCATTCAGAGGCCATTTACTACACTAAAAGTGACTTTGATCTTTTAACCTATGTACAGATCTTGTAGACCACTTCAATACCTTTCCAAAACTGTCTTAATCATCACGCTAGGACACATGGCTACGAAGTTATGGCCGTTTGAAGGAACATCAACTACATCACTTGAGCTTTCTCACCCGTCCCTATGGCCATGGTTGAAATTTTGACGAAAATGCAAGGTCATCCATTATCGTTCTTATGTCATTGGGGCTTCATGAATAAGCAAACCAAAGCCCTGGGACACAATAACAAGGATCTTGGCGATGAAAAAGTTTCATAATGGGTCATTTTACCCTTTAAACACATGCTCAAATTGACAGGGTTTCCCCGAGTACAATGCATTCAGAGGCCATTTACTACACTAAAAGTGACTTTGATCTTTTAACCTATGTACAGATCTTGTAGACCACTTCAATACCTTTCCAAAACTGTCTTAATCATCACGCTAGGACACATGGCTACGAAGTTATGGCCGTTTGAAGGAACATCCAACTACATCACTTGAGCTTTGAGCACCCGTCCCTATGGCCATGGTTGAAATTTTGACGAAAATGCAAGGTCATCCATTATCGTTCTTATGTCATTGGGGCTTCATGAATAAGCAAACCAAAG
Organism: Anopheles arabiensis; assembly: GCF_016920715.1. Taxonomy (NCBI): domain Eukaryota; kingdom Metazoa; phylum Arthropoda; class Insecta; order Diptera; family Culicidae; genus Anopheles; species Anopheles arabiensis. The sequence goes on from NW_024412132.1 coordinate 27,076, forward strand.
CCCTGGGACACAATAACAAGGATCTTGGCGATGAAAAAGTTTCATAATGGGTCATTTTACCCTTTAAACACATGCTCAAATTGACAGGGTTTCCGAGTACAATGCATTCAGAGGCCATTTACTACACTAAAAGTGACTTTGATCTTTTAACCTATGTACAGATCTTGTAGACCACTTCAATACCTTTCCAAAACTGTCTTAATCATCACGCTAGGACACATGGCTACGAAGTTATGGCCGTTTGAAGGAACATCCAGCTACATCACTTGACATTTTTACCCGTCCCTATGGCCATGGTTGAAATTTTGACGAAAATGCAAGGTCATCCATTATCGTTCTTATGTCATTGGGGCTTCATGAATAAGCAAACCAAAGCCCTGGGACACAATAACAAGGATCTTGGCGATGAAAAAGTTTCATAATGGGTCATTTTACCCTTTAAACACATGCTCAAATTGACAGGGTTTCCGAGTACAATGCATTCAGAGGCCATTTACTACACTAAAAGTGACTTTGATCTTTAAACCTATGTACAGATCTTGTAGACCACTTCAATACCTTTCCAAAACTGTCTTAATCATCACGCTAGGACACATGGCTACGAAGTTATGGCCGTTTGAAGGAACATCCAACTACATCACTTGAGCTTTTTCACCCGTCCCTATGGCCATGGTTGAAATTTTGACGAAAATGCAAGGTCATCCATTATCGTTCTTATGTCATTGGGGCTTCATGAATAAGCAAACCAAAGCCCTGGGACACAATAACAAGGATCTTGGCGATGAAAAAGTTTCATAATGGGTCATTTTACCCTTTAAACACATGCTCAAATTGACAGGGTTTCCTGAGTACAATGCATTCAGAGGCCATTTACTACACTAAAAGTGACTTTGATCTTTTAACCTATGTACAGATCTTGTAGACCACTTCAATACCTTTCCAAAACTGTCTTAATCATCACGCTAGGACACATGGCTACGAAGTTATGGCCGTTTGAAGGAACATCCAACTACATCACTTGAGCTTTTTCACCCGTCCCTATGGCCATGGTTGAAATTTTGACGAAAATGCAAGGTCATCCATTATCGTTCTTATGTCATTGGGGCTTCATGAATAAGCAAACCAAAGCCCTGGGACACAATAACAAGGATCTTGGCGATGAAAAAGTTTCATAATGGGTCATTTTACCCTTTAAACACATGCTCAAATTGACAGGGTTTCCTGAGTACAATGCATTCAGAGGCCATTTACTACACTAAAAGTGACTTTGATCTTTTAACCTATGTACAGATCTTGTAGACCACTTCAATACCTTTCCAAAACTGTCTTAATCATCACGCTAGGACACATGGCTACGAAGTTATGGCCGTTTGAAGGAACATCCAACTACATCACTTGAGCTTTTTACCCGTCCCTATGGCCATGGTTGAAATTTTGACGAAAATGCAAGGTCATCCATTATCGTTCTTATGTCATTGGGGCTTCATGAATAAGCAAACCAAAGCCCTGGGACACAATAACAAGGATCTTGGCGATGAAAAAGTTTCATAATGGGTCATTTTACCCTTTAAACACATGCTCAAATTGACAGGTTTTCCCGAGAACCACGCATTCAGTGGCCATTTACTACACTAAAAGTGACTTTGATCTTTAAACCTATGTACAGATCTTGTAGACCACTTCAATACCTTTCCAAAACTGTCTTAATCATCACGCTAGGACACATGGCTACGAAGTTATGGCCATTTGAAGGAACATCCAACTACATCACTTGAGCTTTTTCACCCGTCCCTATGGCCATGGTTGAAATTTTGACGAAAATGCAAGGTCATCCATTATCGTTCTTATGTCATTGGGGCTTCATGAATAAGCAAACCAAAGCCCTGGGACACAATAACAAGGATCTTGGCGATGAAAAAGTTTCATAATGGGTCATTTTACCCTTTAAACACATGCTCAAATTGACAGGGTTTCCCGAGTACAATGCATTCAGAGGCCATTTACTACACTAAAAGTGACTTTGATCTTTAAACCTATGTACAGATCTTGTAGACCACTTCAATACCTTTCCAAAACTGTCTTAATCATCACGCTAGGACACATGGCTACGAAGTTATGGCCGTTTGAAGGAACATCCAACTACATCACTTGAGCTTTGAGCACCCGTCCCTATGGCCATGGTTGAAATTTTGACGAAAATGCAAGGTCATCCATTATCGTTCTTATGTCATTGGGGCTTCATGAATAAGCAAACCAAAGCCCTGGGACACAATAACAAGGATCTTGGCGATGAAAAAGTTTCATAATGGGTCATATTACCCTTTAAACACATGCTCAAATTGACAGGGTTTCCCGAGTATAATGCATTCAGAGGCCATTTACTACACAAAAAAGACTTTGATCTTTTAACCTATGTACAGATTTTGTAGACCACTTCAATACCTTTCCAAAACTGTCTTAATCATCAGGCTAGGACACATGGCTACGAAGTTATGGCCATTTGAAGGAACATCCAACTACATCACTTGAGCTTTTTCACCCGTCCCTATGGCCATGGTTGAAATTTTGACGAAAATGCAAGGTCATCCATTATCGTTCTTATGTCATTGGGGCTTCATGAATAAGCAAACCAAAGCCCTGGGACACAATAACAAGGATCTTGGCGATGAAAAAGTTTCATAATGGGTCATTTTACCCTTTAAACACATGCTCAAATTGACAGGGTTTCCCGAGTACAATGCATTCAGAGGCCATTTACTACACAAAAAAGACTTTGATCTTTTAACCTATGTACAGATCTTGTAGACCACTTCAATACCTTTCCAAAACTGTCTTAATCATCAGGCTAGGACACATGGCTACGAAGTTATGGCCATTTGAAGGAACATCCAACTACATCACTTGAGCTTTCTCACCCGTCCCTATGGCCATGGTTGAAATTTTGACGAAAATGCAAGGTCATCCATTATCGTTCTTATGTCATTGGGGCTTCATGAATAAGCAAACCAAAGCCTTGGGACACAATAACAAGGATCTTGGCGATGAAAAAGTTTCATAATGGGTCATTTACCCTTTAAACACATGCTCAAATTGACAGGGTTTCCTGAGTACAATGCATTCAGAGGCCATTTACTACACAAAAGTGACTTTGATCTTTTAACCTATGTACAGATCTTGTAGACCACTTCAATACCTTTCCAAAACTGTCTTAATCATCAGGCTAGGACACATGGCTACGAAGTTATGGCCATTTGAAGGAACATCCAACTACATCACTTGAGCTTTTCACCCGTCCCTATGGCCATGGTTGAAATTTTGACGAAAATGCAAGGTCATCCATTATCGTTCTTATGTCATTGGGGCTTCATGAATAAGCAAACCAAAGCCCTGGGACACAATAACAAGGATCTTGGCGATGAAAAAGTTTCATAATGGGTCATATTACCCTTTAAACACATGCTCAAATTGACAGGGTTTCCCGAGTATAATGCATTCAGAGGCCATTTACTACACAAAAGTGACTTTGATCTTTTAACCTATGTACAGATCTTGTAGACCACTTCAATACCTTTCCAAAACTGTCTTAATCATCAGGCTAGGACACATGGCTACGAAGTTATGGCCATTTGAAGGAACATCCAACTACATCACTTGAGCTTTTCACCCGTCCCTATGGCCATGGTTGAAATTTTGACGAAAATGCAAGGTCATCCATTATCGTTCTTATGTCATTGGGGCTTCATGAATAAGCAAACCAAAGCCCTGGGACACAATAACAAGGATCTTGGCGATGAAAAAGTTTCATAATGGGTCATTTACCCTTTAAACACATGCTCAAATTGACAGGGTTTCCCGAGTATAATGCATTCAGAGGCCATTTACTACACTAAAAGTGACTTTGATCTTTTAACCTATGTACAGATCTTGTAGACCACTTCAATACCTTTCCAAAACTGTCTTAATCATCAGGCTAGGACACATGGCTACGAAGTTATGGCCGTTTGAAGGAACATCCAACTACATCACTTGAGCTTTGAGCACCCGTCCCTATGGCCATGGTTGAAATTTTGACGAAAATGCAAGGTCATCCATTATCGTTCTTATGTCATTGGGGCTTCATGAATAAGCAAACCAAAGCCCTGGGACACAATAACAAGGATCTTGGCGATGAAAAAGTTTCATAATGGGTCATATTACCCTTTAAACACATGCTCAAATTGACAGGGTTTCCCGAGTATAATGCATTCAGAGGCCATTTACTACACAAAAAGTGACTTTTATCTTTTAACCTATGTACAGATTTTGTAGACCACTTCAATACCTTTCCAAAACTGTCTTAATCATCAGGCTAGGACACATGGCTACGAAGTTATGGCCATTTGAAGGAACATCCAACTACATCACTTGAGCTTTTTCACCCGTCCCTATGGCCATGGTTGAAATTTTGACGAAAATGCAAGGTCATCCATTATCGTTCTTATGTCATTGGGGCTTCATGAATAAGCAAACCAAAGCCCTGGGACACAATAACAAGGATCTTGGCGATGAAAAAGTTTCATAATGGGTCATTTACCCTTTAAACACATGCTCAAATTGACAGGGTTTCCCGAGTATAATGCATTCAGAGGCCATTTACTACACTAAAAGTGACTTTTATCTTTTAACCTATGTACAGATCTTGTAGACCACTTCAATACCTTTCCAAAACTGTCTTAATCATCAGGCTAGGACACATGGCTACGAAGTTATGGCCATTTGAAGGAACATCCAACTACATCACTTGAGCTTTTTCACCCGTCCCTATGGCCATGGTTGAAATTTTGACGAAAATGCAAGGTCATCCATTATCGTTCTTATGTCATTTGGGCTTCATGAATAAGCAAACCAAAGCCCTGGGACACAATAACAAGGATCTTGGCGATGAAAAAGTTTCATAATGGGTCATATTACCCTTTAAACACATGCTCCAATTGACAGGTTTTCCCGAGTACAATGCATTCAGAGGCCATTTACTATACTAAAAGTGACTTTGATCTTTAAACCTATGTACAGATCTTGTAGACCACTTCAATACCTTTCCAAAACTGTCTTAATCATCACGCTAGGACACATGGCTACGAAGTTATGGCCGTTTGAAGGAACATCCAACTACATCACTTGAGCTTTTTCACCCGTCCCTATGGTCATGGTTGAAATTTTGACGAAAATGCAAGGTCATCCATTATCGTTCTTATGTCATTGGGGCTTCATGAATAAGCAAACCAAAGCCCTGGGACACAATAACAAGGATCTTGGCGATGAAAAAGTTTCATAATGGGTCATTTTACCCTTTAAACACATGCTCAAATTGACAGGTTTTCCCGAGTACAATGCATTCAGAGGCCATTTACTAGTTTTTAAATGACTTTGATCTTTTAACCTATGTACAGATCTTGTAGACCACTTCAATACCTTTCCAAAACTGTCTTAATCATCACGCTAGGACACATGGCTACGAAGTTATGGCCATTTGAAGGAACATCCAACTACATCACTTGAGCTTTTTCACCCGTCCCTATGGCCATGGTTGAAATTTTGACTAAAATGCAAGGTCATCCATTATCGTTCTTATGTCATTGGGGCTTCATGAATAAGCAAACCAAAGCCCTGGGACACAATAACAAGGATCTTGGCGATGAAAAAGTGTCATAATGGGTCATTTTACCCTTTAAACACATGCTCAAATTGACAGGATTTCCTGAGAACAATGCATTCAGAGGCCATTTACTACACTAAAAGTGACTTTGATCTTTTAACCTATGTACAGATCTTGTAGACCACTTCAATACCTTTCCAAAACTGTCTTAATCATCACGTTAGGACACATGGCTACGAAGTTATGGCCGTTTGAAGGAACATCCAACTACATCACTTGAGCTTTTCACCCGTCCCTATGGCCATGGTTGAAATTTTGACGAAAATGCAAGGTCATCCATTATCGTTGTTATGTCATTGGGGCTTCATGAATAAGCAAACCAAAGCCCTGGGACACAATAACAAGGATCTTGGCGATGAAAAAGTTTCATAATGGGTCATATTACCCTTTAAACACATGCTCAAATTGACAGGGTTTCCCGAGTATAATGCATTCAGAGGCCATTTACTACACAAAAAAAGACTTTTATCTTTAAACCTATGTACAGATCTTGTAGACCACTTCAATACCTTTCCAAAACTGTCTTAATCATCACGCTAGGACACATGGCTACGAAGTTATGGCCATTTGAAGGAACATCCAACTACATCACTTGAGCTTTTCACCCGTCCCTATGGCCATGGTTGAAATTTTGACGAAAATGCAAGGTCATCCATTATCGTTCTTATGTCATTGGGGCTTCATGAATAAGCAAACCAAAGCCCTGGGACACAATAACAAGGATCTTGGCGATGAAATAGTTTTATAATACCCTTTAAACACATGCTCAAATTGACAGGGTTTCCTGAGTACAATGCATTCAGAGGCCATTTACTACACTAAAAGTGACTTTGATCTTTTAACCTATGTACAGATCTTGTAAACCACTTCAATACCTTTTCAAAACTGTCTTAATCATCACGCTAGGACACATGGCTACGAAGTTATGGCCGTTTGAAGGAACATCCAACTACATCACTTGAGCTTTCTCACCCGTCCCTATGGCCATGGTTGAAATTTTGACGAAAATGCAAGGTCATCCATTATCGTTCTTATGTCATTGGGGCTTCATGAATAAGCAAACCAAAGCCCTGGGACACAATAACAAGGATCTTGGCGATGAAAAAGTTTCATAATGGGTCATTTTACCCTTTAAACACATGCTCAAATTGACAGGGTTTCCAGAGAACAATGCATTCAGAGGCCATTTACTACACTAAAAGTGACTTTGATCTTTTAACCTATGTACAGATCTTGTAGACCACTTCAATACCTTTCCAAAACTGTCTTAATCATCACGTTAGGACACATGGCTACGAAGTTATGGCCATTTGAAGGAACATCCAACTACATCACTTGAGCTTTTTCACCCGTCCCTATGGTCATGGTTGAAATTTTGACGAAAATGCAAGATCATCCATTATCGTTCTTATGTCATTGGGGCTTCATGAATAAGCAAACCAAAGCCCTGGGACACAATAACAAGGATCTTGGCGATGAAAAAGTTTCATAATGGGTCATTTTACCCTTTAAACACATGCTCAAATTGACAGGGTTTTCCCGAGTACAATGCATTCAGAGGCCATTTACTACACTAAAAGTGACTTTGATCTTTTAACCTATGTACAGATCTTGTAGACCACTTCAATACCTCTCCAAAACTGTCTTAATCATCACGCTAGGACACATGGCTACGAAGTTATGGCCGTTTGAAGGAACATCCAACTACATCACTTGAGCTTTCTAACCCGTCCCTATGGCCATGGTTGAAATTTTGACGAAAATGCAAGGTCATCCATTATCGTTCTTATGTCATTGGGGCTTCATGAATAAGCAAACCAAAGCCCTGGGACACAATAACAAGGATCTTGGCGATGAAAAAGTTTCATAATGGGTCATATTACCCTTTAAACACATGCTCAAATTGACAGGATTTCCAGAGAACAATGCATTCAGAGGCCATTTACTACACTTAAAAGTGAATTTGATCTTTTAACCTATGTACAGATCTTGTAGACCACTTCAATACCTTTCCAAAACTGTCTTAATCATCACGCTAGGACACATGGCTACGAAGTTATGGCCATTTGAAGGAACATCCAACTACATCACTTGAGCTTTCTCACCCGTCCCTATGGCCATGGTTGAAATTTTGACGAAAATGCAAGGTCATCCATTATCGTTCTGATGTCATTGGGGCTTCATGAATAAGCAAACCAAAGCCCTGGGACACAATAACAAGGATCTTGGCGATGAAAAAGTTTCATAATGGGTCATATAACCCTTTAAACACATGCTCAAATTGAAAGGGTTTCCAGAGAACAATGCATTCAGAGGCCATTTACTACACTTAAAGTGAATTTGATCTTTAAACCTATGTACAGATTTTGTAGACCACTTCAATACCTTTCCAAAACTGTCTTAATCATCACGCTAGGACACATGGCTACGAAGTTATGGCCATTTGAAGGAACATCCAACTACATCACTTGAGCTTTCTAACCCGTCCCTATGGCCATGGTTGAAATTTTGACGAAAATGCAAGGTCATCCATTATCGTTCTTATGTCATTGGGGCTTCATGAATAAGCAAACCAATGCCCTGGGACACAATAACAAGGATCTTGGCGATGAAAAAGTTTCATAATGGGTCATTTACCCTTTAAACACATGCTCAAATTGACAGGGTTTCCCGAGTACAATGCATTCAGAGGCCATTTACTACACTTAAAGTGAATTTGATCTTTAACCTATGTACAGATCTTGTAGACCACTTCAATACCTTTCCAAAACTGTCTTAATCAGGCCCCGCTACGGTATAAATTATGGCCGGTGAAGGAACATCCAACTACATCACTTGAGCTTTCACCGTCCTATGGCCATGGTTGAAATTTTGACGAAAATGCAAGGTCATCCATTATCGTTCTTATGTCATTGGGGCTTCATGAATAAGCAAACCAAAGCCCTGGGACACAATAACAAGGATCTTGGCGATGAAAAAGTTTCATAATGGGTCATTTACCCTTTAAACACATGCTCAAATTGGTTTTTAGTACAATGCATTCAGAGGCCATTTACTACACTAAAAGTGACTTTGATCTTTTAACCTATGTACAGATCTTGTAGACCACTTTTGTCCTTTTAACATCACCTTCTTATTTATTTTATTTTAAAATTCTACGTTTGTGGCATTTAAGCATCACCTTCTGTGTATATTTTTACCCGTCCCTATGGCCATGGCTTTTTTGTCGAAAATGCAAGGTCATCCATTATCGTTCTTATTTCATTGGGGCTTCATGAATAAGCAAACCAAAGCCCTCGGACACAATAACAAGGATCTTGGCGATGAAAAATTTATAATGGGTCATTTACCCTTCGGCACTGCATGTTCAAATTGACAGGGTTTTAGAGTACAATGCATTCAGAGGCCATTTACTACACTAAAAGTGACTTGATTTTGGGCCTTGTACAGATCTTGTAGACCACTTCAATTACCTTTCCAAAACTGTCTTTAAATCACCACAACTAGGGAAACATGGCCTTCACGTTAAGTTATGCCTTCTGCATATTTATTTAAATACATTCTTGACTTAGCTCACCCGTCCCTATGGCCATAAAAATAATTTTACGAAAATGCCTTCTGCAATAATTGTGATTTAATTTCTCTTTACATATATTATCTAGAACCACCTTCAGTGTATTGAATATTTTAGCCCTGCAAAACAAAATATTAATTAATTTCTTTAAAACAAGCTCAAATTGAAAGGTTGTTATTAGCATGCATTCAGAGGCCATTTACTACAAGCTTTCGTTGACTTCGGTCGGAATCACTAGTGTACAGATCTTGTAGACCACTTCAAGTGATTCCTGTTTTGAAACTCCGTCGCAATTTGTCTAAGCCTTCTGCAAATTTAAATTTAATTTACAAACCACATTTGCACTTGAGCATCACTTAAGCGTTTTTAATAACTGCCTTCTGCAGAAAATTTAAATTAATAATTAAGAAAATTCCAAAATAAGACAATTATCGTTGCCTTCTGCAGTTGAAATATAATAATAACAAATAAATACGCCTTCTGCATTGGTAACCTATTTAAAAGTTTCCTTTTAATTTTGTCTATAGAATCACCCTCAGTGTTCAGATAAAATTTCAAATCATTCAACTAATCCTCGATATTATTTTAAATTAACTAAAATTGACTTTAAATTATTTAATACTAATAGCATTGCCTTCTGCATTTTAATAAATTAACTAAGCCTTCGTATCAAGCTTTCGTTGAGACTTGGCCGAATCACTAGTGGTGTGTGTGGAAAGTGAAGTGTTCTTGTGTTGACCGTTCCGATTGCCACAAGCCTTCTGCATTTAATTTTATTTAAATTTTTATTAAATTGCCTTTTTATAAATTGTGCCGTCGGGAAATTCATCGCATCGAAATAAAATTCCTTTCTATCAGTTGCCTTCTCAATAACAATGATGACAAATATATTATTTTAGTTAACGGTTTGCCCTTAGAAATTCAATATATTATATCAAGCCCTCAGCAAACAAAATTTTTTATTACAATGCATTCCGAGGCCATTTACTTTACTAAAATATTTTGACTTTAGTTTATTACAGATCTTGTAGACCACTTCAATACCTTCCAAAACTGTCTTAATCATCACGCTAGACACATGGCTTAGTTATGGCTGTTTGAAGGAACATCCATCTACCGCACGAGCTTTTCTCCCGGCCCTATGAAACATGGTTGAAATTTTGACAAAATGCAAGGTCATTTATCGTTCTTATGTCATTGGGGCTTCATGAATAAGCAAACCAAAGCCCTGGGACACAATAACAAGGATTATATAAATGCATTTAGTTTCATAATGGGTCATTTTACCCTTTAAACACAATGCTCAAATTGACAGGGTTTTAGTACAATGCATTCAGAGGCACATTTACTACACTAAAAGTGACTTTGATCTTCCAACCAGTAGAACTAACAATTGTAGACCACTTCAAAACCTTTCCAAAACTGTCTTAACTCTCGTAAACACTACAAACCAATGGCCAGTTAAGGAACATCCAGCTACATCACTGAGCTTTTCACCCGTCCCTAGCATGGACAAAATTTAACGGTTGGTCCATTTTATGTAACTTGAAGTCACATCTCCTCATCGTATTTGTCATTTTAAGCTCATAAACACATTTCAATTTCATCATTAACAAATCTCGAAAATGAAAAACTTAAATTTTACATAGGCCTTCTGCAAAATTGAAAATTATCCCCAGTACAATGCATCCAGAGGCCATTTACTACACTAAAAAAACTTTGATCTTTAAACCTTTCACCCAGATATTGTAGACCACTTCAATACCTTTCCAAAATGTCTTAATTATCACGCTAGGACACATGGCTACGAAGTTATGGCCATTTGAAGGAACATCAACAATTACACAAGCTTACTTTCCATCACAATCCATGGTTATATTTTGACGAAAATGCAAGGTCATCCATTAATCATTCTTATGTCATTGGGGCTTCATGAATAAGCAAACCAAAGCCCTGGGACACAATAACAAGGATCTTGGCGATGAAAAAGTTTCATAATGGGTCATTAACCCTTTAAACACATGCTCAAATTGACAGGGTTTCTCCGGTACAATGCATTCAGAGGCCATTTACTACATTTAAAAGTGACTTTGATCTTTTAACCTATGTACAGATCTTTGTAGACCACTTCAATACCTTTCCAAAACTGTCTTAATCATCTGACAGCTCACATACTGACACGAAGTTATGGCCATTTGAAGGAACATCATACTACATCACTTGAGCTTTCACCCGTCCCTATGGCCATGGTTGAAATTTTGACGAAAATGCAAGGTCATCCATTATCGTTCTTATGTCATTGGGGCTTCATGAATAAGCAAACCAAAGCCCTGGGACACAATAACAAGGATCTTGGCGATGAAAAAGTTTCATAATGGGTCATTTAATTTTTAAACACATGCTCAAATTCACCACCCGAGTACAATGCATTCAGAGGCCATTACTAACTAACAATTTACTTTGATCTATTAACCTATTTCAGATCTTGTAGACCACTTCAAACCTTTCCAGTAACTGTCTTAATCATCACGCTGGACACATGGCTACCTGTATGTAGCATGGCAATATATCAGGACATTTTTTCCATTTTACCTGAATTTGACACCCGTCCCTATGGCCATGGTTGTCATTTTGACGAAAATGCAAGGTCATCCATTATCGTTCATCTCATTCAAATCTCGAAAACTCTGAAAAACTGAAATTACACATAAAAGCCATCTGCGAATAAAAATTTCCTAATTCATTATCTATCCATGAGCAAATTATTTTCAATTTAAAATAAAATTAATAAATTTTTTCACTCGAATATCTAAACGAATAATTGTTTTAAAAAACTTTATTTAAAATAATTAACTTACAACGCCATAAGCACAATAGAGCACTTAATATTACCTTTCCAAAACGTCAACAATCATCAAGCTACTTTCCATCACTATCAAAGTTATATTCCTCACAAAATCATATCTCATCATTTATCTTTTATGTATTGGTTTTCATTAAAATAATAAACAAATTCAATATCACCAACAAATTAATAACTTCTTTTAAATGTCATTCGTCTTCTTCAACCATAACCAATAACTCTTTAACAAGTAGAAGGATTAATCACGTAGTTATTTTTTCTCCTGGTTCTCTGCATGTATTAAAAAAAATTATTATTTTCTGATTTAAATAATTTAAATAATTATTAATATTAAATTCTCTTAATAATACAAAATAGTGATTTGACATTTTAACACTTGACATCTTGTTGACCATTTAATACAGCTCAAAAATCGGACTTAATCATCACCTTGACATCTTATGGCTACAGTTATAGTTAAAATTCTTTGACAGTTGCAACCGATTAAATAATAATTTAAAAATCAATTATTTATATTCAACCAATTAAATTAAATTAAATCGCTTATGCTCAAGTAACAATTTATTACACAATAATAAATTCAATTCTATTAATCCTTAAATACACAACCATACCCTGGGACATTTAAATTGTTTGGACAGCTTGTTTAAATTGACATTTACCGTTTTACAACACATAGACTGACAATTAAACTAAAATTTTAATCTCGGAACAACTCTTTCATATGAAATTCCCTTCTAAAATTTAATTAAAGTTTACTTAAATCCGCTTCCAATCATTTAATTCCTTCCAAAACTTTCTTTTAATTATCAACACCATCTTACCCAGTTAATACTTTCTCCGTTGCATCAATTTGAAAATAACTGTAATCATCTTATTTGATTATTCCCATGACAAATTGCATCCATTGACATTGACGTAAAACATCACAGTACCATTGACATTCAAATGTTTGACAGTTTATCAATTACTTGACTGAAGTGACATCAAACGCCTCATCACATTGACAGCAAAATTAATTGACAATTTGATTAAGTGCAAATCCATTGACATCTTTCTTTTAAACACATGCTCCCAAATTGACAATAATTAATTAATAATCAATCAATTAACAAACTTGCGAAATTCCTTACAAAACAAGTAGACAGTCACAATGATCTAGGTTTAACCGTAGTAACAGATCTTGTAGAACCACGTCACTTCTTCGTAAACTAGTCTTCGAATCAGTGACGGTAGAATTCCGTCATAGCTCGCTGGAACGATGTCCCCGTCTAAGGCTTCGGCCACCAGCTTTGGTAGACGGGCATCAACAACCCAGCTGATGGCTTCAAGGCCCGCCCTACGAAATTTTGGTAGAAATGGAGGAAAATCAAGGGTCTCTTTCTCCCGCAGATTGCGGAAGACAGAACCAAAGCCTAAGGCAGGGCAAATAACAAGGATCTTGGCGATGAATAAAGTTTCATAATGGGTCATTTTACCCTTTAAACACATGCTCAAATTGACAGGGTTTCCGTGAGTACAATGCATTCAGAGGCCATTTACTACACTAAAAGAGCTTTGATCTCTTAACCCTATGTACAGATCTTGTAGACCACTTCAATACCTTTCCAAAACTGTCTTAATCATCACGCTAGGACACATGGCTACGAAGTTATGGCCATTTGAAGGAACATCCAACTACATCTTTGAGCTTTGGACCCGTCCCTATGGCCATGGTTGAAATTTTGACGAAAATGCAAGGTCATCCATTATCGTTCTTATGTCATTGGGGCTTCATGAATAAACAAACCAAAGCCCTGGGACACAATAACAAGGATCTTGGCGATGAAAAAGTTTCAATAAGGTATTGTCCCTTTAAACACATGCTCAAATTGACAGGGTTCTGGACCATTAGAGGGCAAGAGGGGCCATTTACTACACTAAAAGTGACTTTGATCTTTAGAACCTATGTACAGATCTTGTAGACCACTTCCATACCTTTCCAAAACTGTCTTAATCATCACGCTAGGACACATGGCTACGAAGTTATGGCCATTTGAAGGAACATCCAACTACATCACTTGAGCTTTCACCCGTCCCTATGCCATGGTTGAAATTTTGACGAAAATGCAAGGTCATCCATTATCGTTCTTATGTCATTGGGGCTTCATGAATAAGCACCACCAAAGCCCTGGGACACAATAACAAGGATCTTGGCGATGAAAAAGTTTCATAATGGGTCATATTACCCTTTAAACATGCTCAAATTGACAGGTTTCCCGAGAAATGCATTCAGAGTGCCATTTACTAAACTAAAGTGACTTTGATCTTAAAACCTTATGTACAGGTCTTGTAGACTGCACTTCAATACCTTTCCAAAAGGCTGGCAATCAATCACGGTAGGTTTACACATGCTACAAGTTCGGCTTTGAAGGAACATCCAACTACATCACTTGAGCTTACTCACCCGTCCCTAAGGCCATGGTAGAAATTTTGACGAAAATAAGCAAGGACATCCACTATCGTTCTTAAGTCTTGGGGCTTCATGCAATCGGCATTCCTGGGCCATTGCCGCTTTAAGGAAAAGCGATGAAAAAGTTTCATAAACCTCATTCATACCCGCTCAAACTTGCTCAAAGTTCCCGAGGGTTTGATACTGATTATCTCGGACCCCTATTTACTACACTAAAAGTGAATTTGATTACCATACCTATGTCAGATCAGTGGTACCACTTCAATATCCTTTCAAAACATCTTGACATCACGCTAGGACACATCGAAGTTATGGCCAATTTTTTGTTCTGTCCCTACATCACTTGGGCTTTCTGTCGAGGAGTACAAACCATGGTTGAAATTTTGACTTCATAAGGGACACCATGATCGTTCTTATGTAAAGGGGCTTCATGAATAAGCAAACCAAAGACCTGGGAAACAATATCAAGGATCTTGGCGATGCTCACTCTCTGGGATTGGTTCCCTAACCACAACACAGCACAAATTGACAGGTTTTCCATCGTTGACAATCCTTTGCAGAGGCCATTTACTACACTAACAAGTGACTTTGACAAACCTAAGTACAGAATCTTCAAGTTTGTTCAATACCTTCCGAAACTGGGCCATCACGAGGACACATGGCTACGAATGTTAGGTGGCCACAAGATTCATCCAAGGATTTGGTTGAAACCTTGATCCCATGGACATTTTGAAATTTGACGCCATTACCCAGGCCATTACGGTGGCCATGTGATGGCTTCATGAATAAGCAAACCAAAGCCCTGGGACCAATAACCAGGATCTTGGCGACGAAAAAGTTTCATAATGGGTCATTTACCCTTTAAACACATGCTCAAATTGACAGGATCCCGAGTACAAATGCATTCAGAGGCCATTTACTGCACTAAAAGGGACTTCAATCTTTAACCTACACACAGATCTTGTAGACCACTTCAATACCTTTCCCTGTCTTAATCATCACGCTAGGACACATGGCTACGAAGTTATGGCCATTTGAAGGAACATCCAACTACATCACTTGAGCTTTTCCCCGTCCCTATGGCCATGGTTGAAATTTTGACGAAAATGCAAGGTCATCCATTATCGTTCTTATGTCATTGGGGCTAAGGAAAATGCCCTGGGACACAACCCCAAGGATCTTGGCGATGAAAAATTCCATAATGGCTGCAGCAGCCAATGCTGGCTTTGGGTTTTAAAGCTACAAGCATTCTTGAGGCCATTTTCTACGCTAAAGTGGCACTGGTCTTTACCAATGGAACAGATCTTGTAGACCACTTCAATACCGGCCATTTGTTTGACGATTGCTAGGACACATTATCGAAGTTATGTCATTGGGGCTGAATAACCAATCCAAAGCACCTGGGACTTTGGACGATGTAAGGTTTCATAATGGGCATTCAACCATTGAGCCATCTCACGGGTTATGGTACAATGGGGCTTGACAAAAAGCAAGGATCTTTATGTGCAGATGTAACCACTTCATCCAAAATGCCTTAAAAACTGGACACATGGCCAAGTTTGGGAAAACACTACTCACTTATTTTCACCCGTTCTGGCCATTTCATTCCGAAAATGCAACCATACAAAGGAATTGTGAGGACTTAAGCTGGTTCATCTTCTAGGACCAACTTTGGAATCATTTACCCTGTCTTGCCAAAGGACTGGACATCATTCAGAGGTTTACTACACGATGGCCTTGATTTTGAATGACCAGGAACATCAACTTACAACCTTGACAGGACACATGGCTAAATTTTGAACTTGAAAATGACATTCAAATTTTGACTTCATGTCATTCGGGCTTCAAGGGGCTTCATGACCAATCACAAACCTTCCTGGGGGGATCTTGGCGAAAAAGTTTCATAATGGGTCATTTTAAATGCTCAAATTGACAGGTTTTCCGAGTACAATGCATTCAGAGGCCATTTACTACAAAAAGTGTTTCTTTAAACCCAGTAAAGACACTTAAACCTCCACTTCAATACGTTCCACATGGCTACGATCATGTTGAAGGAACCCATCGCAACGGTCCACCCATGGAAGCATCCGAAAATGCAAGGTCATCCATTATCGTTCTTATGGCCCTTGAAATTTTGCAAAACCAAACCTTATCACAATGTCAAGGATTCATGATGAAAAAGGGCCCTGGGAAGGATACGAAAGCCAGGGTCAAACAAAACACTGCTCAGGACCAGTTACAACCAGAGGCCTTTGACACATGACTAAGGACAGACCACTTCAATACCTTTCCAAAACTGTCTTAATCATCACGCTAGGACACATGGCTACGAAGTTATGGCCATTTGAAGGAACATCCAACTACATCACTTGACCCGTCCCTATGGCCATGGTTGAAATTTTGACGAAAATGCAAGGTCATCCATTATCGTTCTTATGTCATTGGGGCTTCATGAATAAGCAAACCAAAGCCCTGGGACACAATAACAAGGATCTTGGCGATGAAAAAGTTTCATAATGGGTCATCCCTTTAAACACATGCTCAAATTGACATTTGAGTACAATGCATTCAGAGGCCATTTACTACACTAAAGTGACTTTGATCTTTTAACCTATGTACAGATCTTGTCCACTTCAATACCTTTCCAAAACTGTCTTAATCATCACGCTAGGACACATGGCTAAGTTATGGCCATTTGAAGGAACATCCAACTACATCACTTTCTCACCCGTCCCTATGGCCATGGTTGAAATTTTGACGAAAATGCAAGGTCATCCATTATCGTTCTTATGTCATTGGGGCTTCATGAATAAGCAAACCAAAGCCCTGGGACACAATAACTTGGATCTTATAAATTTTATAATTTTCATTTCTTTGACAGCTTTCCTTTTTTTTCAGTATTTTCACTCTTTATCTCTTTAACCTATGTCTTGTAGACCACTACCAAAACTCTTTTCAAGGACACATGGCTACGAAGTTATGGCCATTTGAAGGAACATCCAACTACATCATTGAACCCGAAGGCCATGGTTGAAATTTTGACAAAATGCAAGGTCATCCATTATCGTTCTTATGTCATTGGGGCATGAATAAGCAAACCAAATCCCTGGGACACAAGCAAGGATCTTGGCGATGAAAAAGTTTCATAATCTCATTACCCTTTAAACACATGCTCAAATTGACAGGTCAGAGTACATGCATTCAGGCCATTTACTACACTAAAAGTGACTTTGATCTTTTAACCTATGTACAGATCTTGTAGACCACTTCAATACCTTTCCAAAACTGTCTTAATCATCACGCTAGGACACATGGCTACGAAGTTATGGCCATTTGAAGGAACATCCAACTACATCACTTGAGCTTTCTCACCCGTCCCTATGGCCATGGTTGAAATTTTGACGAAAATGCAAGGTCATCCATTATCGTTCTTATGTCATTGGGGCTTCATGAATAAGCAAACCAAAGCCCTGGGACACAATAACAAGGATCTTGGCGATGAAAAAGTTTCATAATGGGTCATTTTACCCTTTAAACACATGCTCAAATTGACAGGGTTTCCTGAGTACAATGCATTCAGAGGCCATTTACTACACTAAAAGTGACTTTGATCTTTTAACCTATGTACAGATCTTGTAGACCACTTCAATACCTTTCCAAAACTGTCTTAATCATCACGCTAGGACACATGGCTACGAAGTTATGGCCATTTGAAGGAACATCCAACTACATCACTTGAGCTTTTCACCCGTCCCTATGGCCATGGTTGAAATTTTGACGAAAATGCAAGGTCATCCATTATCGTTCTTATGTCATTGGGGCTTCATGAATAAGCAAACCAAAGCCCTGGGACACAATAACAAGGATCTTGGCGATGAAAAAGTTTCATAATGGGTCATTTTACCCTTTAAACACATGCTCAAATTGACAGGGTTTCCCGAGTACAATGCATTCAGAGGCCATTTACTACACTAAAAGTGACTTTGATCTTTTAACCTATGTACAGATCTTGTAGACCACTTCAATACCTTTCCAAAACTGTCTTAATCATCACGCTAGGACACATGGCTACGAAGTTATGGCCATTTGAAGGAACATCCAACTACATCACTTGAGCTTTTCACCCGTCCCTATGGCCATGGTTGAAATTTTGACGAAAATGCAAGGTCATCCATTATCGTTCTTATGTCATTGGGGCTTCATGAATAAGCAAACCAAAGCCCTGGGACACAATAACAAGGATCTTGGCGATGAAAAAGTTTCATAATGGGTCATTTACCCTTTAAACACATGCTCAAATTGACAGGGTTTCCTGAGTACAATGCATTCAGAGGCCATTTACTACACTAAAAGTGACTTTGATCTTTTAACCTATGTACAGATCTTGTAGACCACTTCAATACCTTTCCAAAACTGTCTTAATCATCACGCTAGGACACATGGCTACGAAGTTATGGCCATTTGAAGGAACATCCAACTACATCACTTGAGCTTTTCACCCGTCCCTATGGCCATGGTTGAAATTTTGACGAAAATGCAAGGTCATCCATTATCGTTCTTATGTCATTGGGGCTTCATGAATAAGCAAACCAAAGCCCTGGGACACAATAACAAGGATCTTGGCGATGAAAAAGTTTCATAATGGGTCATTTACCCTTTAAACACATGCTCAAATTGACAGGGTTTCCTGAGTACAATGCATTCAGAGGCCATTTACTACACTAAAAGTGACTTTGATCTTTTAACCTATGTACAGATCTTGTAGACCACTTCAATACCTTTCCAAAACTGTCTTAATCATCACGCTAGGACACATGGCTACGAAGTTATGGCCATTTGAAGGAACATCCAACTACATCACTTGAGCTTTTCACCCGTCCCTATGGCCATGGTTGAAATTTTGACGAAAATGCAAGGTCATCCATTATCGTTCTTATGTCATTGGGGCTTCATGAATAAGCAAACCAAAGCCCTGGGACACAATAACAAGGATCTTGGCGATGAAAAAGTTTCATAATGGGTCATTTTACCCTTTAAACACATGCTCAAATTGACAGGGTTTCCTGAGTACAATGCATTCAGAGGCCATTTACTACACTAAAAGTGACTTTGATCTTTTAACCTATGTACAGATCTTGTAGACCACTTCAATACCTTTCCAAAACTGTCTTAATCATCACGCTAGGACACATGGCTACGAAGTTATGGCCATTTGAAGGAACATCCAACTACATCACTTGAGCTTTTCACCCGTCCCTATGGCCATGGTTGAAATTTTGACGAAAATGCAAGGTCATCCATTATCGTTCTTATGTCATTGGGGCTTCATGAATAAGCAAACCAAAGCCCTGGGACACAATAACAAGGATCTTGGCGATGAAAAAGTTTCATAATGGGTCATTTTACCCTTTAAACACATGCTCAAATTGACAGGGTTTCCCGAGTACAATGCATTCAGAGGCCATTTACTACACTAAAAGTGACTTTGATCTTTTAACCTATGTACAGATCTTGTAGACCACTTCAATACCTTTCCAAAACTGTCTTAATCATCACGCTAGGACACATGGCTACGAAGTTATGGCCATTTGAAGGAACATCCAACTACATCACTTGAGCTTTTCACCCGTCCCTATGGCCATGGTTGAAATTTTGACGAAAATGCAAGGTCATCCATTATCGTTCTTATGTCATTGGGGCTTCATGAATAAGCAAACCAAAGCCCTGGGACACAATAACAAGGATCTTGGCGATGAAAAAGTTTCATAATGGGTCATTTTACCCTTTAAACACATGCTCAAATTGACAGGGTTTCCTGAGTACAATGCATTCAGAGGCCATTTACTACACTAAAAGTGACTTTGATCTTTTAACCTATGTACAGATCTTGTAGACCACTTCAATACCTTTCCAAAACTGTCTTAATCATCACGCTAGGACACATGGCTACGAAGTTATGGCCATTTGAAGGAACATCCAACTACATCACTTGAGCTTTTCACCCGTCCCTATGGCCATGGTTGAAATTTTGACGAAAATGCAAGGTCATCCATTATCGTTCTTATGTCATTGGGGCTTCATGAATAAGCAAACCAAAGCCCTGGGACACAATAACAAGGATCTTGGCGATGAAAAAGTTTCATAATGGGTCATTTTACCCTTTAAACACATGCTCAAATTGACAGGGTTTCCTGAGTACAATGCATTCAGAGGCCATTTACTACACTAAAAGTGACTTTGATCTTTTAACCTATGTACAGATCTTGTAGACCACTTCAATACCTTTCCAAAACTGTCTTAATCATCACGCTAGGACACATGGCTACGAAGTTATGGCCATTTGAAGGAACATCCAACTACATCACTTGAGCTTTTCACCCGTCCCTATGGCCATGGTTGAAATTTTGACGAAAATGCAAGGTCATCCATTATCGTTCTTATGTCATTGGGGCTTCATGAATAAGCAAACCAAAGCCCTGGGACACAATAACAAGGATCTTGGCGATGAAAAAGTTTCATAATGGGTCATTTTACCCTTTAAACACATGCTCAAATTGACAGGGTTTCCTGAGTACAATGCATTCAGAGGCCATTTACTACACTAAAAGTGACTTTGATCTTTTAACCTATGTACAGATCTTGTAGACCACTTCAATACCTTTCCAAAACTGTCTTAATCATCACGCTAGGACACATGGCTACGAAGTTATGGCCATTTGAAGGAACATCCAACTACATCACTTGAGCTTTTCACCCGTCCCTATGGCCATGGTTGAAATTTTGACGAAAATGCAAGGTCATCCATTATCGTTCTTATGTCATTGGGGCTTCATGAATAAGCAAACCAAAGCCCTGGGACACAATAACAAGGATCTTGGCGATGAAAAAGTTTCATAATGGGTCATTTTACCCTTTAAACACATGCTCAAATTGACAGGGTTTCCTGAGTACAATGCATTCAGAGGCCATTTACTACACTAAAAGTGACTTTGATCTTTTAACCTATGTACAGATCTTGTAGACCACTTCAATACCTTTCCAAAACTGTCTTAATCATCACGCTAGGACACATGGCTACGAAGTTATGGCCATTTGAAGGAACATCCAACTACATCACTTGAGCTTTTCACCCGTCCCTATGGCCATGGTTGAAATTTTGACGAAAATGCAAGGTCATCCATTATCGTTCTTATGTCATTGGGGCTTCATGAATAAGCAAACCAAAGCCCTGGGACACAATAACAAGGATCTTGGCGATGAAAAAGTTTCATAATGGGTCATTTTACCCTTTAAACACATGCTCAAATTGACAGGGTTTCCTGAGTACAATGCATTCAGAGGCCATTTACTACACTAAAAGTGACTTTGATCTTTTAACCTATGTACAGATCTTGTAGACCACTTCAATACCTTTCCAAAACTGTCTTAATCATCACGCTAGGACACATGGCTACGAAGTTATGGCCATTTGAAGGAACATCCAACTACATCACTTGAGCTTTTCACCCGTCCCTATGGCCATGGTTGAAATTTTGACGAAAATGCAAGGTCATCCATTATCGTTCTTATGTCATTGGGGCTTCATGAATAAGCAAACCAAAGCCCTGGGACACAATAACAAGGATCTTGGCGATGAAAAAGTTTCATAATGGGTCATTTACCCTTTAAACACATGCTCAAATTGACAGGGTTTCCTGAGTACAATGCATTCAGAGGCCATTTACTACACTAAAAGTGACTTTGATCTTTTAACCTATGTACAGATCTTGTAGACCACTTCAATACCTTTCCAAAACTGTCTTAATCATCACGCTAGGACACATGGCTACGAAGTTATGGCCATTTGAAGGAACATCCAACTACATCACTTGAGCTTTTCACCCGTCCCTATGGCCATGGTTGAAATTTTGACGAAAATGCAAGGTCATCCATTATCGTTCTTATGTCATTGGGGCTTCATGAATAAGCAAACCAAAGCCCTGGGACACAATAACAAGGATCTTGGCGATGAAAAAGTTTCATAATGGGTCATTTTACCCTTTAAACACATGCTCAAATTGACAGGGTTTCCTGAGTACAATGCATTCAGAGGCCATTTACTACACTAAAAGTGACTTTGATCTTTTAACCTATGTACAGATCTTGTAGACCACTTCAATACCTTTCCAAAACTGTCTTAATCATCACGCTAGGACACATGGCTACGAAGTTATGGCCATTTGAAGGAACATCCAACTACATCACTTGAGCTTTTCACCCGTCCCTATGGCCATGGTTGAAATTTTGACGAAAATGCAAGGTCATCCATTATCGTTCTTATGTCATTGGGGCTTCATGAATAAGCAAACCAAAGCCCTGGGACACAATAACAAGGATCTTGGCGATGAAAAAGTTTCATAATGGGTCATTTTACCCTTTAAACACATGCTCAAATTGACAGGGTTTCCTGAGTACAATGCATTCAGAGGCCATTTACTACACTAAAAGTGACTTTGATCTTTAAACCTATGTACAGATCTTGTAGACCACTTCAATACCTTTCCAAAACTGTCTTAATCATCACGCTAGGACACATGGCTACGAAGTTATGGCCATTTGAAGGAACATCCAACTACATCACTTGAGCTTTCTCACCCGTCCCTATGGCCATGGTTGAAATTTTGACGAAAATGCAAGGTCATCCATTATCGTTCTTATGTCATTGGGGCTTCATGAATAAGCAAACCAAAGCCCTGGGACACAATAACAAGGATCTTGGCGATGAAAAAGTTTCATAATGGGTCATTTTACCCTTTAAACACATGCTCAAATTGACAGGGTTTCCTGAGTACAATGCATTCAGAGGCCATTTACTACACTAAAAGTGACTTTGATCTTTTAACCTATGTACAGATCTTGTAGACCACTTCAATACCTTTCCAAAACTGTCTTAATCATCACGCTAGGACACATGGCTACGAAGTTATGGCCATTTGAAGGAACATCCAACTACATCACTTGAGCTTTCTCACCCGTCCCTATGGCCATGGTTGAAATTTTGACGAAAATGCAAGGTCATCCATTATCGTTCTTATGTCATTGGGGCTTCATGAATAAGCAAACCAAAGCCCTGGGACACAATAACAAGGATCTTGGCGATGAAAAAGTTTCATAATGGGTCATTTTACCCTTTAAACACATGCTCAAATTGACAGGGTTTCCTGAGTACAATGCATTCAGAGGCCATTTACTACACTAAAAGTGACTTTGATCTTTTAACCTATGTACAGATCTTGTAGACCACTTCAATACCTTTCCAAAACTGTCTTAATCATCACGCTAGGACACATGGCTACGAAGTTATGGCCATTTGAAGGAACATCCAACTACATCACTTGAGCTTTTCACCCGTCCCTATGGCCATGGTTGAAATTTTGACGAAAATGCAAGGTCATCCATTATCGTTCTTATGTCATTGGGGCTTCATGAATAAGCAAACCAAAGCCCTGGGACACAATAACAAGGATCTTGGCGATGAAAAAGTTTCATAATGGGTCATTTACCCTTTAAACACATGCTCAAATTGACAGGGTTTCCTGAGTACAATGCATTCAGAGGCCATTTACTACACTAAAAGTGACTTTGATCTTTTAACCTATGTACAGATCTTGTAGACCACTTCAATACCTTTCCAAAACTGTCTTAATCATCACGCTAGGACACATGGCTACGAAGTTATGGCCATTTGAAGGAACATCCAACTACATCACTTGAGCTTTCTCACCCGTCCCTATGGCCATGGTTGAAATTTTGACGAAAATGCAAGGTCATCCATTATCGTTCTTATGTCATTGGGGCTTCATGAATAAGCAAACCAAAGCCCTGGGACACAATAACAAGGATCTTGGCGATGAAAAAGTTTCATAATGGGTCATTTTACCCTTTAAACACATGCTCAAATTGACAGGGTTTCCTGAGTACAATGCATTCAGAGGCCATTTACTACACTAAAAGTGACTTTGATCTTTTAACCTATGTACAGATCTTGTAGACCACTTCAATACCTTTCCAAAACTGTCTTAATCATCACGCTAGGACACATGGCTACGAAGTTATGGCCATTTGAAGGAACATCCAACTACATCACTTGAGCTTTTCACCCGTCCCTATGGCCATGGTTGAAATTTTGACGAAAATGCAAGGTCATCCATTATCGTTCTTATGTCATTGGGGCTTCATGAATAAGCAAACCAAAGCCCTGGGACACAATAACAAGGATCTTGGCGATGAAAAAGTTTCATAATGGGTCATTTACCCTTTAAACACATGCTCAAATTGACAGGGTTTCCTGAGTACAATGCATTCAGAGGCCATTTACTACACTAAAAGTGACTTTGATCTTTTAACCTATGTACAGATCTTGTAGACCACTTCAATACCTTTCCAAAACTGTCTTAATCATCACGCTAGGACACATGGCTACGAAGTTATGGCCATTTGAAGGAACATCCAACTACATCACTTGAGCTTTCACCCGTCCCTATGGCCATGGTTGAAATTTTGACGAAAATGCAAGGTCATCCATTATCGTTCTTATGTCATTGGGGCTTCATGAATAAGCAAACCAAAGCCCTGGGACACAATAACAAGGATCTTGGCGATGAAAAAGTTTCATAATGGGTCATTTACCCTTTAAACACATGCTCAAATTGACAGGGTTTCCTGAGTACAATGCATTCAGAGGCCATTTACTACACTAAAAGTGACTTTGATCTTTAAACCTATGTACAGATCTTGTAGACCACTTCAATACCTTTCCAAAACTGTCTTAATCATCACGCTAGGACACATGGCTACGAAGTTATGGCCATTTGAAGGAACATCCAACTACATCACTTGAGCTTTCTCACCCGTCCCTATGGCCATGGTTGAAATTTTGACGAAAATGCAAGGTCATCCATTATCGTTCTTATGTCATTGGGGCTTCATGAATAAGCAAACCAAAGCCCTGGGACACAATAACAAGGATCTTGGCGATGAAAAAGTTTCATAATGGGTCATTTTACCCTTTAAACACATGCTCAAATTGACAGGGTTTCCTGAGTACAATGCATTCAGAGGCCATTTACTACACTAAAAGTGACTTTGATCTTTTAACCTATGTACAGATCTTGTAGACCACTTCAATACCTTTCCAAAACTGTCTTAATCATCACGCTAGGACACATGGCTACGAAGTTATGGCCATTTGAAGGAACATCCAACTACATCACTTGAGCTTTTCACCCGTCCCTATGGCCATGGTTGAAATTTTGACGAAAATGCAAGGTCATCCATTATCGTTCTTATGTCATTGGGGCTTCATGAATAAGCAAACCAAAGCCCTGGGACACAATAACAAGGATCTTGGCGATGAAAAAGTTTCATAATGGGTCATTTTACCCTTTAAACACATGCTCAAATTGACAGGGTTTCCTGAGTACAATGCATTCAGAGGCCATTTACTACACTAAAAGTGACTTTGATCTTTTAACCTATGTACAGATCTTGTAGACCACTTCAATACCTTTCCAAAACTGTCTTAATCATCACGCTAGGACACATGGCTACGAAGTTATGGCCATTTGAAGGAACATCCAACTACATCACTTGAGCTTTCTCACCCGTCCCTATGGCCATGGTTGAAATTTTGACGAAAATGCAAGGTCATCCATTATCGTTCTTATGTCATTGGGGCTTCATGAATAAGCAAACCAAAGCCCTGGGACACAATAACAAGGATCTTGGCGATGAAAAAGTTTCATAATGGGTCATTTTACCCTTTAAACACATGCTCAAATTGACAGGGTTTCCTGAGTACAATGCATTCAGAGGCCATTTACTACACTAAAAGTGACTTTGATCTTTTAACCTATGTACAGATCTTGTAGACCACTTCAATACCTTTCCAAAACTGTCTTAATCATCACGCTAGGACACATGGCTACGAAGTTATGGCCATTTGAAGGAACATCCAACTACATCACTTGAGCTTTCTCACCCGTCCCTATGGCCATGGTTGAAATTTTGACGAAAATGCAAGGTCATCCATTATCGTTCTTATGTCATTGGGGCTTCATGAATAAGCAAACCAAAGCCCTGGGACACAATAACAAGGATCTTGGCGATGAAAAAGTTTCATAATGGGTCATTTACCCTTTAAACACATGCTCAAATTGACAGGGTTTCCTGAGTACAATGCATTCAGAGGCCATTTACTACACTAAAAGTGACTTTGATCTTTTAACCTATGTACAGATCTTGTAGACCACTTCAATACCTTTCCAAAACTGTCTTAATCATCACGCTAGGACACATGGCTACGAAGTTATGGCCATTTGAAGGAACATCCAACTACATCACTTGAGCTTTCTCACCCGTCCCTATGGCCATGGTTGAAATTTTGACGAAAATGCAAGGTCATCCATTATCGTTCTTATGTCATTGGGGCTTCATGAATAAGCAAACCAAAGCCCTGGGACACAATAACAAGGATCTTGGCGATGAAAAAGTTTCATAATGGGTCATTTTACCCTTTAAACACATGCTCAAATTGACAGGGTTTCCTGAGTACAATGCATTCAGAGGCCATTTACTACACTAAAAGTGACTTTGATCTTTTAACCTATGTACAGATCTTGTAGACCACTTCAATACCTTTCCAAAACTGTCTTAATCATCACGCTAGGACACATGGCTACGAAGTTATGGCCATTTGAAGGAACATCCAACTACATCACTTGAGCTTTCTCACCCGTCCCTATGGCCATGGTTGAAATTTTGACGAAAATGCAAGGTCATCCATTATCGTTCTTATGTCATTGGGGCTTCATGAATAAGCAAACCAAAGCCCTGGGACACAATAACAAGGATCTTGGCGATGAAAAAGTTTCATAATGGGTCATTTTACCCTTTAAACACATGCTCAAATTGACAGGGTTTCCTGAGTACAATGCATTCAGAGGCCATTTACTACACTAAAAGTGACTTTGATCTTTTAACCTATGTACAGATCTTGTAGACCACTTCAATACCTTTCCAAAACTGTCTTAATCATCACGCTAGGACACATGGCTACGAAGTTATGGCCATTTGAAGGAACATCCAACTACATCACTTGAGCTTTCTCACCCGTCCCTATGGCCATGGTTGAAATTTTGACGAAAATGCAAGGTCATCCATTATCGTTCTTATGTCATTGGGGCTTCATGAATAAGCAAACCAAAGCCCTGGGACACAATAACAAGGATCTTGGCGATGAAAAAGTTTCATAATGGGTCATTTTACCCTTTAAACACATGCTCAAATTGACAGGGTTTCCTGAGTACAATGCATTCAGAGGCCATTTACTACACTAAAAGTGACTTTGATCTTTTAACCTATGTACAGATCTTGTAGACCACTTCAATACCTTTCCAAAACTGTCTTAATCATCACGCTAGGACACATGGCTACGAAGTTATGGCCATTTGAAGGAACATCCAACTACATCACTTGAGCTTTTCACCCGTCCCTATGGCCATGGTTGAAATTTTGACGAAAATGCAAGGTCATCCATTATCGTTCTTATGTCATTGGGGCTTCATGAATAAGCAAACCAAAGCCCTGGGACACAATAACAAGGATCTTGGCGATGAAAAAGTTTCATAATGGGTCATTTTACCCTTTAAACACATGCTCAAATTGACAGGGTTTCCTGAGTACAATGCATTCAGAGGCCATTTACTACACTAAAAGTGACTTTGATCTTTTAACCTATGTACAGATCTTGTAGACCACTTCAATACCTTTCCAAAACTGTCTTAATCATCACGCTAGGACACATGGCTACGAAGTTATGGCCATTTGAAGGAACATCCAACTACATCACTTGAGCTTTCTCACCCGTCCCTATGGCCATGGTTGAAATTTTGACGAAAATGCAAGGTCATCCATTATCGTTCTTATGTCATTGGGGCTTCATGAATAAGCAAACCAAAGCCCTGGGACACAATAACAAGGATCTTGGCGATGAAAAAGTTTCATAATGGGTCATTTTACCCTTTAAACACATGCTCAAATTGACAGGGTTTCCTGAGTACAATGCATTCAGAGGCCATTTACTACACTAAAAGTGACTTTGATCTTTTAACCTATGTACAGATCTTGTAGACCACTTCAATACCTTTCCAAAACTGTCTTAATCATCACGCTAGGACACATGGCTACGAAGTTATGGCCATTTGAAGGAACATCCAACTACATCACTTGAGCTTTCTCACCCGTCCCTATGGCCATGGTTGAAATTTTGACGAAAATGCAAGGTCATCCATTATCGTTCTTATGTCATTGGGGCTTCATGAATAAGCAAACCAAAGCCCTGGGACACAATAACAAGGATCTTGGCGATGAAAAAGTTTCATAATGGGTCATTTTACCCTTTAAACACATGCTCAAATTGACAGGGTTTCCTGAGTACAATGCATTCAGAGGCCATTTACTACACTAAAAGTGACTTTGATCTTTTAACCTATGTACAGATCTTGTAGACCACTTCAATACCTTTCCAAAACTGTCTTAATCATCACGCTAGGACACATGGCTACGAAGTTATGGCCATTTGAAGGAACATCCAACTACATCACTTGAGCTTTCTCACCCGTCCCTATGGCCATGGTTGAAATTTTGACGAAAATGCAAGGTCATCCATTATCGTTCTTATGTCATTGGGGCTTCATGAATAAGCAAACCAAAGCCCTGGGACACAATAACAAGGATCTTGGCGATGAAAAAGTTTCATAATGGGTCATTTACCCTTTAAACACATGCTCAAATTGACAGGGTTTCCTGAGTACAATGCATTCAGAGGCCATTTACTACACTAAAAGTGACTTTGATCTTTTAACCTATGTACAGATCTTGTAGACCACTTCAATACCTTTCCAAAACTGTCTTAATCATCACGCTAGGACACATGGCTACGAAGTTATGGCCATTTGAAGGAACATCCAACTACATCACTTGAGCTTTCTCACCCGTCCCTATGGCCATGGTTGAAATTTTGACGAAAATGCAAGGTCATCCATTATCGTTCTTATGTCATTGGGGCTTCATGAATAAGCAAACCAAAGCCCTGGGACACAATAACAAGGATCTTGGCGATGAAAAAGTTTCATAATGGGTCATTTTACCCTTTAAACACATGCTCAAATTGACAGGGTTTCCTGAGTACAATGCATTCAGAGGCCATTTACTACACTAAAAGTGACTTTGATCTTTTAACCTATGTACAGATCTTGTAGACCACTTCAATACCTTTCCAAAACTGTCTTAATCATCACGCTAGGACACATGGCTACGAAGTTATGGCCATTTGAAGGAACATCCAACTACATCACTTGAGCTTTCTCACCCGTCCCTATGGCCATGGTTGAAATTTTGACGAAAATGCAAGGTCATCCATTATCGTTCTTATGTCATTGGGGCTTCATGAATAAGCAAACCAAAGCCCTGGGACACAATAACAAGGATCTTGGCGATGAAAAAGTTTCATAATGGGTCATTTTACCCTTTAAACACATGCTCAAATTGACAGGGTTTCCTGAGTACAATGCATTCAGAGGCCATTTACTACACTAAAAGTGACTTTGATCTTTTAACCTATGTACAGATCTTGTAGACCACTTCAATACCTTTCCAAAACTGTCTTAATCATCACGCTAGGACACATGGCTACGAAGTTATGGCCATTTGAAGGAACATCCAACTACATCACTTGAGCTTTCTCACCCGTCCCTATGGCCATGGTTGAAATTTTGACGAAAATGCAAGGTCATCCATTATCGTTCTTATGTCATTGGGGCTTCATGAATAAGCAAACCAAAGCCCTGGGACACAATAACAAGGATCTTGGCGATGAAAAAGTTTCATAATGGGTCATTTTACCCTTTAAACACATGCTCAAATTGACAGGGTTTCCTGAGTACAATGCATTCAGAGGCCATTTACTACACTAAAAGTGACTTTGATCTTTTAACCTATGTACAGATCTTGTAGACCACTTCAATACCTTTCCAAAACTGTCTTAATCATCACGCTAGGACACATGGCTACGAAGTTATGGCCATTTGAAGGAACATCCAACTACATCACTTGAGCTTTCTCACCCGTCCCTATGGCCATGGTTGAAATTTTGACGAAAATGCAAGGTCATCCATTATCGTTCTTATGTCATTGGGGCTTCATGAATAAGCAAACCAAAGCCCTGGGACACAATAACAAGGATCTTGGCGATGAAAAAGTTTCATAATGGGTCATTTACCCTTTAAACACATGCTCAAATTGACAGGGTTTCCTGAGTACAATGCATTCAGAGGC
This sequence comes from Anopheles arabiensis, assembly GCF_016920715.1. Lineage (NCBI taxonomy): Eukaryota > Metazoa > Arthropoda > Insecta > Diptera > Culicidae > Anopheles > Anopheles arabiensis. The sequence continues at coordinate 58,034 of NW_024412132.1, forward strand.
CATTTACTACACTAAAAGTGACTTTGATCTTTTAACCTATGTACAGATCTTGTAGACCACTTCAATACCTTTCCAAAACTGTCTTAATCATCACGCTAGGACACATGGCTACGAAGTTATGGCCATTTGAAGGAACATCCAACTACATCACTTGAGCTTTCTCACCCGTCCCTATGGCCATGGTTGAAATTTTGACGAAAATGCAAGGTCATCCATTATCGTTCTTATGTCATTGGGGCTTCATGAATAAGCAAACCAAAGCCCTGGGACACAATAACAAGGATCTTGGCGATGAAAAAGTTTCATAATGGGTCATTTTACCCTTTAAACACATGCTCAAATTGACAGGGTTTCCTGAGTACAATGCATTCAGAGGCCATTTACTACACTAAAAGTGACTTTGATCTTTTAACCTATGTACAGATCTTGTAGACCACTTCAATACCTTTCCAAAACTGTCTTAATCATCACGCTAGGACACATGGCTACGAAGTTATGGCCATTTGAAGGAACATCCAACTACATCACTTGAGCTTTGAGCACCCGTCCCTATGGCCATGGTTGAAATTTTGACGAAAATGCAAGGTCATCCATTATCGTTCTTATGTCATTGGGGCTTCATGAATAAGCAAACCAAAGCCCTGGGACACAATAACAAGGATCTTGGCGATGAAAAAGTTTCATAATGGGTCATTTACCCTTTAAACACATGCTCAAATTGACAGGGTTTCCTGAGTACAATGCATTCAGAGGCCATTTACTACACTAAAAGTGACTTTGATCTTTTAACCTATGTACAGATCTTGTAGACCACTTCAATACCTTTCCAAAACTGTCTTAATCATCACGCTAGGACACATGGCTACGAAGTTATGGCCATTTGAAGGAACATCCAACTACATCACTTGAGCTTTCTCACCCGTCCCTATGGCCATGGTTGAAATTTTGACGAAAATGCAAGGTCATCCATTATCGTTCTTATGTCATTGGGGCTTCATGAATAAGCAAACCAAAGCCCTGGGACACAATAACAAGGATCTTGGCGATGAAAAAGTTTCATAATGGGTCATTTTACCCTTTAAACACATGCTCAAATTGACAGGGTTTCCTGAGTACAATGCATTCAGAGGCCATTTACTACACTAAAAGTGACTTTGATCTTTTAACCTATGTACAGATCTTGTAGACCACTTCAATACCTTTCCAAAACTGTCTTAATCATCACGCTAGGACACATGGCTACGAAGTTATGGCCATTTGAAGGAACATCCAACTACATCACTTGAGCTTTCTCACCCGTCCCTATGGCCATGGTTGAAATTTTGACGAAAATGCAAGGTCATCCATTATCGTTCTTATGTCATTGGGGCTTCATGAATAAGCAAACCAAAGCCCTGGGACACAATAACAAGGATCTTGGCGATGAAAAAGTTTCATAATGGGTCATTTTACCCTTTAAACACATGCTCAAATTGACAGGGTTTCCTGAGTACAATGCATTCAGAGGCCATTTACTACACTAAAAGTGACTTTGATCTTTTAACCTATGTACAGATCTTGTAGACCACTTCAATACCTTTCCAAAACTGTCTTAATCATCACGCTAGGACACATGGCTACGAAGTTATGGCCATTTGAAGGAACATCCAACTACATCACTTGAGCTTTGAGCACCCGTCCCTATGGCCATGGTTGAAATTTTGACGAAAATGCAAGGTCATCCATTATCGTTCTTATGTCATTGGGGCTTCATGAATAAGCAAACCAAAGCCCTGGGACACAATAACAAGGATCTTGGCGATGAAAAAGTTTCATAATGGGTCATTTTACCCTTTAAACACATGCTCAAATTGACAGGGTTTCCTGAGTACAATGCATTCAGAGGCCATTTACTACACTAAAAGTGACTTTGATCTTTTAACCTATGTACAGATCTTGTAGACCACTTCAATACCTTTCCAAAACTGTCTTAATCATCACGCTAGGACACATGGCTACGAAGTTATGGCCATTTGAAGGAACATCCAACTACATCACTTGAGCTTTCACCCGTCCCTATGGCCATGGTTGAAATTTTGACGAAAATGCAAGGTCATCCATTATCGTTCTTATGTCATTGGGGCTTCATGAATAAGCAAACCAAAGCCCTGGGACACAATAACAAGGATCTTGGCGATGAAAAAGTTTCATAATGGGTCATTTTACCCTTTAAACACATGCTCAAATTGACAGGGTTTCCTGAGTACAATGCATTCAGAGGCCATTTACTACACTAAAAGTGACTTTGATCTTTAAACCTATGTACAGATCTTGTAGACCACTTCAATACCTTTCCAAAACTGTCTTAATCATCACGCTAGGACACATGGCTACGAAGTTATGGCCATTTGAAGGAACATCCAACTACATCACTTGAGCTTTCTCACCCGTCCCTATGGCCATGGTTGAAATTTTGACGAAAATGCAAGGTCATCCATTATCGTTCTTATGTCATTGGGGCTTCATGAATAAGCAAACCAAAGCCCTGGGACACAATAACAAGGATCTTGGCGATGAAAAAGTTTCATAATGGGTCATTTTACCCTTTAAACACATGCTCAAATTGACAGGGTTTCCTGAGTACAATGCATTCAGAGGCCATTTACTACACTAAAAGTGACTTTGATCTTTTAACCTATGTACAGATCTTGTAGACCACTTCAATACCTTTCCAAAACTGTCTTAATCATCACGCTAGGACACATGGCTACGAAGTTATGGCCATTTGAAGGAACATCCAACTACATCACTTGAGCTTTTCACCCGTCCCTATGGCCATGGTTGAAATTTTGACGAAAATGCAAGGTCATCCATTATCGTTCTTATGTCATTGGGGCTTCATGAATAAGCAAACCAAAGCCCTGGGACACAATAACAAGGATCTTGGCGATGAAAAAGTTTCATAATGGGTCATTTACCCTTTAAACACATGCTCAAATTGACAGGGTTTCCTGAGTACAATGCATTCAGAGGCCATTTACTACACTAAAAGTGACTTTGATCTTTTAACCTATGTACAGATCTTGTAGACCACTTCAATACCTTTCCAAAACTGTCTTAATCATCACGCTAGGACACATGGCTACGAAGTTATGGCCATTTGAAGGAACATCCAACTACATCACTTGAGCTTTCTCACCCGTCCCTATGGCCATGGTTGAAATTTTGACGAAAATGCAAGGTCATCCATTATCGTTCTTATGTCATTGGGGCTTCATGAATAAGCAAACCAAAGCCCTGGGACACAATAACAAGGATCTTGGCGATGAAAAAGTTTCATAATGGGTCATTTACCCTTTAAACACATGCTCTTTTGACAGGTCCCTATGTACATGCATTCAGAGGCCATTTACTACACTAAAAGTGACTTTGATCTTTCCTATGTACAGATCTTGTAGACCACTTCAATACCTTTCCAAAACTGTCTTAATCATCACGCTAGGACACATGGCTACGAAGTTATGGCCATTTGAAGGAACATCCAACTACATCACTTGAGCTTTTCACCCGTCCCTATGGCCATGGTTGAAATTTTGACGAAAATGCAAGGTCATCCATTATCGTTCTTATGTCATTGGGGCTTCATGAATAAGCAAACCAAAGCCCTGGGACACAATAACAAGGATCTTGGCGATGAAAAAGTTTCATAATGGGTCATTTTACCCTTTAAACACATGCTCAAATTGACAGGGTTTCCTGAGTACAATGCATTCAGAGGCCATTTACTACACTAAAAGTGACTTTGATCTTTAACCTATGTACAGATCTTGTAGACCACTTCAATACCTTTCCAAAACTGTCTTAATCATCACGCTAGGACACATGGCTACGAAGTTATGGCCATTTGAAGGAACATCCAACTACATCACTTGAGCTTTTCACCCGTCCCTATGGCCATGGTTGAAATTTTGACGAAAATGCAAGGTCATCCATTATCGTTCTTATGTCATTGGGGCTTCATGAATAAGCAAACCAAAGCCCTGGGACACAATAACAAGGATCTTGGCGATGAAAAAGTTTCATAATGGGTCATTTTACCCTTTAAACACATGCTCAAATTGACAGGGTTTCCTGAGTACAATGCATTCAGAGGCCATTTACTACACTAAAAGTGACTTTGATCTTTTAACCTATGTACAGATCTTGTAGACCACTTCAATACCTTTCCAAAACTGTCTTAATCATCACGCTAGGACACATGGCTACGAAGTTATGGCCATTTGAAGGAACATCCAACTACATCACTTGAGCTTTTCACCCGTCCCTATGGCCATGGTTGAAATTTTGACGAAAATGCAAGGTCATCCATTATCGTTCTTATGTCATTGGGGCTTCATGAATAAGCAAACCAAAGCCCTGGGACACAATAACAAGGATCTTGGCGATGAAAAAGTTTCATAATGGGTCATTTACCCTTTAAACACATGCTCAAATTGACAGGGTTTCCCGAGTACAATGCATTCAGAGGCCATTTACTACACTAAAAGTGACTTTGATCTTTTAACCTATGTACAGATCTTGTAGACCACTTCAATACCTTTCCAAAACTGTCTTAATCATCACGCTAGGACACATGGCTACGAAGTTATGGCCATTTGAAGGAACATCCAACTACATCACTTGAGCTTTCTCACCCGTCCCTATGGCCATGGTTGAAATTTTGACGAAAATGCAAGGTCATCCATTATCGTTCTTATGTCATTGGGGCTTCATGAATAAGCAAACCAAAGCCCTGGGACACAATAACAAGGATCTTGGCGATGAAAAAGTTTCATAATGGGTCATTTTACCCTTTAAACACATGCTCAAATTGACAGGGTTTCCTGAGTACAATGCATTCAGAGGCCATTTACTACACTAAAAGTGACTTTGATCTTTTAACCTATGTACAGATCTTGTAGACCACTTCAATACCTTTCCAAAACTGTCTTAATCATCACGCTAGGACACATGGCTACGAAGTTATGGCCATTTGAAGGAACATCCAACTACATCACTTGAGCTTTTCACCCGTCCCTATGGCCATGGTTGAAATTTTGACGAAAATGCAAGGTCATCCATTATCGTTCTTATGTCATTGGGGCTTCATGAATAAGCAAACCAAAGCCCTGGGACACAATAACAAGGATCTTGGCGATGAAAAAGTTTCATAATGGGTCATTTTACCCTTTAAACACATGCTCAAATTGACAGGGTTTCCCGAGTACAATGCATTCAGAGGCCATTTACTACACTAAAAGTGACTTTGATCTTTAACCTATGTACAGATCTTGTAGACCACTTCAATACCTTTCCAAAACTGTCTTAATCATCACGCTAGGACACATGGCTACGAAGTTATGGCCATTTGAAGGAACATCCAACTACATCACTTGAGCTTTCTCACCCGTCCCTATGGCCATGGTTGAAATTTTGACGAAAATGCAAGGTCATCCATTATCGTTCTTATGTCATTGGGGCTTCATGAATAAGCAAACCAAAGCCCTGGGACACAATAACAAGGATCTTGGCGATGAAAAAGTTTCATAATGGGTCATTTTACCCTTTAAACACATGCTCAAATTGACAGGGTTTCCTGAGTACAATGCATTCAGAGGCCATTTACTACACTAAAAGTGACTTTGATCTTTTAACCTATGTACAGATCTTGTAGACCACTTCAATACCTTTCCAAAACTGTCTTAATCATCACGCTAGGACACATGGCTACGAAGTTATGGCCATTTGAAGGAACATCCAACTACATCACTTGAGCTTTCTCACCCGTCCCTATGGCCATGGTTGAAATTTTGACGAAAATGCAAGGTCATCCATTATCGTTCTTATGTCATTGGGGCTTCATGAATAAGCAAACCAAAGCCCTGGGACACAATAACAAGGATCTTGGCGATGAAAAAGTTTCATAATGGGTCATTTTACCCTTTAAACACATGCTCAAATTGACAGGGTTTCCTGAGTACAATGCATTCAGAGGCCATTTACTACACTAAAAGTGACTTTGATCTTTTAACCTATGTACAGATCTTGTAGACCACTTCAATACCTTTCCAAAACTGTCTTAATCATCACGCTAGGACACATGGCTACGAAGTTATGGCCATTTGAAGGAACATCCAACTACATCACTTGAGCTTTCTCACCCGTCCCTATGGCCATGGTTGAAATTTTGACGAAAATGCAAGGTCATCCATTATCGTTCTTATGTCATTGGGGCTTCATGAATAAGCAAACCAAAGCCCTGGGACACAATAACAAGGATCTTGGCGATGAAAAAGTTTCATAATGGGTCATTTTACCCTTTAAACACATGCTCAAATTGACAGGGTTTCCCGAGTACAATGCATTCAGAGGCCATTTACTACACTAAAAGTGACTTTGATCTTTTAACCTATGTACAGATCTTGTAGACCACTTCAATACCTTTCCAAAACTGTCTTAATCATCACGCTAGGACACATGGCTACGAAGTTATGGCCATTTGAAGGAACATCCAACTACATCACTTGAGCTTTCTCACCCGTCCCTATGGCCATGGTTGAAATTTTGACGAAAATGCAAGGTCATCCATTATCGTTCTTATGTCATTGGGGCTTCATGAATAAGCAAACCAAAGCCCTGGGACACAATAACAAGGATCTTGGCGATGAAAAAGTTTCATAATGGGTCATTTTACCCTTTAAACACATGCTCAAATTGACAGGGTTTCCTGAGTACAATGCATTCAGAGGCCATTTACTACACTAAAAGTGACTTTGATCTTTTAACCTATGTACAGATCTTGTAGACCACTTCAATACCTTTCCAAAACTGTCTTAATCATCACGCTAGGACACATGGCTACGAAGTTATGGCCATTTGAAGGAACATCCAACTACATCACTTGAGCTTTCTCACCCGTCCCTATGGCCATGGTTGAAATTTTGACGAAAATGCAAGGTCATCCATTATCGTTCTTATGTCATTGGGGCTTCATGAATAAGCAAACCAAAGCCCTGGGACACAATAACAAGGATCTTGGCGATGAAAAAGTTTCATAATGGGTCATTTTACCCTTTAAACACATGCTCAAATTGACAGGGTTTCCTGAGTACAATGCATTCAGAGGCCATTTACTACACTAAAAGTGACTTTGATCTTTTAACCTATGTACAGATCTTGTAGACCACTTCAATACCTTTCCAAAACTGTCTTAATCATCACGCTAGGACACATGGCTACGAAGTTATGGCCATTTGAAGGAACATCCAACTACATCACTTGAGCTTTCTCACCCGTCCCTATGGCCATGGTTGAAATTTTGACGAAAATGCAAGGTCATCCATTATCGTTCTTATGTCATTGGGGCTTCATGAATAAGCAAACCAAAGCCCTGGGACACAATAACAAGGATCTTGGCGATGAAAAAGTTTCATAATGGGTCATTTTACCCTTTAAACACATGCTCAAATTGACAGGGTTTCCTGAGTACAATGCATTCAGAGGCCATTTACTACACTAAAAGTGACTTTGATCTTTTAACCTATGTACAGATCTTGTAGACCACTTCAATACCTTTCCAAAACTGTCTTAATCATCACGCTAGGACACATGGCTACGAAGTTATGGCCATTTGAAGGAACATCCAACTACATCACTTGAGCTTTCTCACCCGTCCCTATGGCCATGGTTGAAATTTTGACGAAAATGCAAGGTCATCCATTATCGTTCTTATGTCATTGGGGCTTCATGAATAAGCAAACCAAAGCCCTGGGACACAATAACAAGGATCTTGGCGATGAAAAAGTTTCATAATGGGTCATTTTACCCTTTAAACACATGCTCAAATTGACAGGGTTTCCTGAGTACAATGCATTCAGAGGCCATTTACTACACTAAAAGTGACTTTGATCTTTTAACCTATGTACAGATCTTGTAGACCACTTCAATACCTTTCCAAAACTGTCTTAATCATCACGCTAGGACACATGGCTACGAAGTTATGGCCATTTGAAGGAACATCCAACTACATCACTTGAGCTTTCTCACCCGTCCCTATGGCCATGGTTGAAATTTTGACGAAAATGCAAGGTCATCCATTATCGTTCTTATGTCATTGGGGCTTCATGAATAAGCAAACCAAAGCCCTGGGACACAATAACAAGGATCTTGGCGATGAAAAAGTTTCATAATGGGTCATTTTACCCTTTAAACACATGCTCAAATTGACAGGGTTTCCTGAGTACAATGCATTCAGAGGCCATTTACTACACTAAAAGTGACTTTGATCTTTTAACCTATGTACAGATCTTGTAGACCACTTCAATACCTTTCCAAAACTGTCTTAATCATCACGCTAGGACACATGGCTACGAAGTTATGGCCATTTGAAGGAACATCCAACTACATCACTTGAGCTTTCTCACCCGTCCCTATGGCCATGGTTGAAATTTTGACGAAAATGCAAGGTCATCCATTATCGTTCTTATGTCATTGGGGCTTCATGAATAAGCAAACCAAAGCCCTGGGACACAATAACAAGGATCTTGGCGATGAAAAAGTTTCATAATGGGTCATTTTACCCTTTAAACACATGCTCAAATTGACAGGGTTTCCTGAGTACAATGCATTCAGAGGCCATTTACTACACTAAAAGTGACTTTGATCTTTTAACCTATGTACAGATCTTGTAGACCACTTCAATACCTTTCCAAAACTGTCTTAATCATCACGCTAGGACACATGGCTACGAAGTTATGGCCATTTGAAGGAACATCCAACTACATCACTTGAGCTTTTCACCCGTCCCTATGGCCATGGTTGAAATTTTGACGAAAATGCAAGGTCATCCATTATCGTTCTTATGTCATTGGGGCTTCATGAATAAGCAAACCAAAGCCCTGGGACACAATAACAAGGATCTTGGCGATGAAAAAGTTTCATAATGGGTCATTTTACCCTTTAAACACATGCTCAAATTGACAGGGTTTCCTGAGTACAATGCATTCAGAGGCCATTTACTACACTAAAAGTGACTTTGATCTTTTAACCTATGTACAGATCTTGTAGACCACTTCAATACCTTTCCAAAACTGTCTTAATCATCACGCTAGGACACATGGCTACGAAGTTATGGCCATTTGAAGGAACATCCAACTACATCACTTGAGCTTTCTCACCCGTCCCTATGGCCATGGTTGAAATTTTGACGAAAATGCAAGGTCATCCATTATCGTTCTTATGTCATTGGGGCTTCATGAATAAGCAAACCAAAGCCCTGGGACACAATAACAAGGATCTTGGCGATGAAAAAGTTTCATAATGGGTCATTTACCCTTTAAACACATGCTCAAATTGACAGGGTTTCCTGAGTACAATGCATTCAGAGGCCATTTACTACACTAAAAGTGACTTTGATCTTTTAACCTATGTACAGATCTTGTAGACCACTTCAATACCTTTCCAAAACTGTCTTAATCATCACGCTAGGACACATGGCTACGAAGTTATGGCCATTTGAAGGAACATCCAACTACATCACTTGAGCTTTCTCACCCGTCCCTATGGCCATGGTTGAAATTTTGACGAAAATGCAAGGTCATCCATTATCGTTCTTATGTCATTGGGGCTTCATGAATAAGCAAACCAAAGCCCTGGGACACAATAACAAGGATCTTGGCGATGAAAAAGTTTCATAATGGGTCATTTTACCCTTTAAACACATGCTCAAATTGACAGGGTTTCCTGAGTACAATGCATTCAGAGGCCATTTACTACACTAAAAGTGACTTTGATCTTTTAACCTATGTACAGATCTTGTAGACCACTTCAATACCTTTCCAAAACTGTCTTAATCATCACGCTAGGACACATGGCTACGAAGTTATGGCCATTTGAAGGAACATCCAACTACATCACTTGAGCTTTCTCACCCGTCCCTATGGCCATGGTTGAAATTTTGACGAAAATGCAAGGTCATCCATTATCGTTCTTATGTCATTGGGGCTTCATGAATAAGCAAACCAAAGCCCTGGGACACAATAACAAGGATCTTGGCGATGAAAAAGTTTCATAATGGGTCATTTTACCCTTTAAACACATGCTCAAATTGACAGGGTTTCCTGAGTACAATGCATTCAGAGGCCATTTACTACACTAAAAGTGACTTTGATCTTTTAACCTATGTACAGATCTTGTAGACCACTTCAATACCTTTCCAAAACTGTCTTAATCATCACGCTAGGACACATGGCTACGAAGTTATGGCCATTTGAAGGAACATCCAACTACATCACTTGAGCTTTCTCACCCGTCCCTATGGCCATGGTTGAAATTTTGACGAAAATGCAAGGTCATCCATTATCGTTCTTATGTCATTGGGGCTTCATGAATAAGCAAACCAAAGCCCTGGGACACAATAACAAGGATCTTGGCGATGAAAAAGTTTCATAATGGGTCATTTTACCCTTTAAACACATGCTCAAATTGACAGGGTTTCCTGAGTACAATGCATTCAGAGGCCATTTACTACACTAAAAGTGACTTTGATCTTTTAACCTATGTACAGATCTTGTAGACCACTTCAATACCTTTCCAAAACTGTCTTAATCATCACGCTAGGACACATGGCTACGAAGTTATGGCCATTTGAAGGAACATCCAACTACATCACTTGAGCTTTCTCACCCGTCCCTATGGCCATGGTTGAAATTTTGACGAAAATGCAAGGTCATCCATTATCGTTCTTATGTCATTGGGGCTTCATGAATAAGCAAACCAAAGCCCTGGGACACAATAACAAGGATCTTGGCGATGAAAAAGTTTCATAATGGGTCATTTTACCCTTTAAACACATGCTCAAATTGACAGGGTTTCCTGAGTACAATGCATTCAGAGGCCATTTACTACACTAAAAGTGACTTTGATCTTTTAACCTATGTACAGATCTTGTAGACCACTTCAATACCTTTCCAAAACTGTCTTAATCATCACGCTAGGACACATGGCTACGAAGTTATGGCCATTTGAAGGAACATCCAACTACATCACTTGAGCTTTCTCACCCGTCCCTATGGCCATGGTTGAAATTTTGACGAAAATGCAAGGTCATCCATTATCGTTCTTATGTCATTGGGGCTTCATGAATAAGCAAACCAAAGCCCTGGGACACAATAACAAGGATCTTGGCGATGAAAAAGTTTCATAATGGGTCATTTTACCCTTTAAACACATGCTCAAATTGACAGGGTTTCCTGAGTACAATGCATTCAGAGGCCATTTACTACACTAAAAGTGACTTTGATCTTTTAACCTATGTACAGATCTTGTAGACCACTTCAATACCTTTCCAAAACTGTCTTAATCATCACGCTAGGACACATGGCTACGAAGTTATGGCCATTTGAAGGAACATCCAACTACATCACTTGAGCTTTCTCACCCGTCCCTATGGCCATGGTTGAAATTTTGACGAAAATGCAAGGTCATCCATTATCGTTCTTATGTCATTGGGGCTTCATGAATAAGCAAACCAAAGCCCTGGGACACAATAACAAGGATCTTGGCGATGAAAAAGTTTCATAATGGGTCATTTTACCCTTTAAACACATGCTCAAATTGACAGGGTTTCCTGAGTACAATGCATTCAGAGGCCATTTACTACACTAAAAGTGACTTTGATCTTTTAACCTATGTACAGATCTTGTAGACCACTTCAATACCTTTCCAAAACTGTCTTAATCATCACGCTAGGACACATGGCTACGAAGTTATGGCCATTTGAAGGAACATCCAACTACATCACTTGAGCTTTCTCACCCGTCCCTATGGCCATGGTTGAAATTTTGACGAAAATGCAAGGTCATCCATTATCGTTCTTATGTCATTGGGGCTTCATGAATAAGCAAACCAAAGCCCTGGGACACAATAACAAGGATCTTGGCGATGAAAAAGTTTCATAATGGGTCATTTTACCCTTTAAACACATGCTCAAATTGACAGGGTTTCCTGAGTACAATGCATTCAGAGGCCATTTACTACACTAAAAGTGACTTTGATCTTTTAACCTATGTACAGATCTTGTAGACCACTTCAATACCTTTCCAAAACTGTCTTAATCATCACGCTAGGACACATGGCTACGAAGTTATGGCCATTTGAAGGAACATCCAACTACATCACTTGAGCTTTTCACCCGTCCCTATGGCCATGGTTGAAATTTTGACGAAAATGCAAGGTCATCCATTATCGTTCTTATGTCATTGGGGCTTCATGAATAAGCAAACCAAAGCCCTGGGACACAATAACAAGGATCTTGGCGATGAAAAAGTTTCATAATGGGTCATTTTACCCTTTAAACACATGCTCAAATTGACAGGGTTTCCGAGTACAATGCATTCAGAGGCCATTTACTACACTAAAAGTGACTTTGATCTTTTAACCTATGTACAGATCTTGTAGACCACTTCAATACCTTTCCAAAACTGTCTTAATCATCACGCTAGGACACATGGCTACGAAGTTATGGCCATTTGAAGGAACATCCAACTACATCACTTGAGCTTTCTCACCCGTCCCTATGGCCATGGTTGAAATTTTGACGAAAATGCAAGGTCATCCATTATCGTTCTTATGTCATTGGGGCTTCATGAATAAGCAAACCAAAGCCCTGGGACACAATAACAAGGATCTTGGCGATGAAAAAGTTTCATAATGGGTCATTTTACCCTTTAAACACATGCTCAAATTGACAGGGTTTCCTGAGTACAATGCATTCAGAGGCCATTTACTACACTAAAAGTGACTTTGATCTTTTAACCTATGTACAGATCTTGTAGACCACTTCAATACCTTTCCAAAACTGTCTTAATCATCACGCTAGGACACATGGCTACGAAGTTATGGCCATTTGAAGGAACATCCAACTACATCACTTGAGCTTTTCACCCGTCCCTATGGCCATGGTTGAAATTTTGACGAAAATGCAAGGTCATCCATTATCGTTCTTATGTCATTGGGGCTTCATGAATAAGCAAACCAAAGCCCTGGGACACAATAACAAGGATCTTGGCGATGAAAAAGTTTCATAATGGGTCATTTTACCCTTTAAACACATGCTCAAATTGACAGGGTTTCCTGAGTACAATGCATTCAGAGGCCATTTACTACACTAAAAGTGACTTTGATCTTTTAACCTATGTACAGATCTTGTAGACCACTTCAATACCTTTCCAAAACTGTCTTAATCATCACGCTAGGACACATGGCTACGAAGTTATGGCCATTTGAAGGAACATCCAACTACATCACTTGAGCTTTTCACCCGTCCCTATGGCCATGGTTGAAATTTTGACGAAAATGCAAGGTCATCCATTATCGTTCTTATGTCATTGGGGCTTCATGAATAAGCAAACCAAAGCCCTGGGACACAATAACAAGGATCTTGGCGATGAAAAAGTTTCATAATGGGTCATTTTACCCTTTAAACACATGCTCAAATTGACAGGGTTTCCTGAGTACAATGCATTCAGAGGCCATTTACTACACTAAAAGTGACTTTGATCTTTTAACCTATGTACAGATCTTGTAGACCACTTCAATACCTTTCCAAAACTGTCTTAATCATCACGCTAGGACACATGGCTACGAAGTTATGGCCATTTGAAGGAACATCCAACTACATCACTTGAGCTTTTCACCCGTCCCTATGGCCATGGTTGAAATTTTGACGAAAATGCAAGGTCATCCATTATCGTTCTTATGTCATTGGGGCTTCATGAATAAGCAAACCAAAGCCCTGGGACACAATAACAAGGATCTTGGCGATGAAAAAGTTTCATAATGGGTCATATTACCCTTTAAACACATGCTCAAATTGACAGGGTTTCCTGAGTACAATGCATTCAGAGGCCATTTACTACACTAAAAGTGACTTTGATCTTTTAACCTATGTACAGATCTTGTAGACCACTTCAATACCTTTCCAAAACTGTCTTAATCATCACGCTAGGACACATGGCTACGAAGTTATGGCCATTTGAAGGAACATCCAACTACATCACTTGAGCTTTCTCACCCGTCCCTATGGCCATGGTTGAAATTTTGACGAAAATGCAAGGTCATCCATTATCGTTCTTATGTCATTGGGGCTTCATGAATAAGCAAACCAAAGCCCTGGGACACAATAACAAGGATCTTGGCGATGAAAAAGTTTCATAATGGGTCATTTTACCCTTTAAACACATGCTCAAATTGACAGGGTTTCCTGAGTACAATGCATTCAGAGGCCATTTACTACACTAAAAGTGACTTTGATCTTTTAACCTATGTACAGATCTTGTAGACCACTTCAATACCTTTCCAAAACTGTCTTAATCATCACGCTAGGACACATGGCTACGAAGTTATGGCCATTTGAAGGAACATCCAACTACATCACTTGAGCTTTCTCACCCGTCCCTATGGCCATGGTTGAAATTTTGACGAAAATGCAAGGTCATCCATTATCGTTCTTATGTCATTGGGGCTTCATGAATAAGCAAACCAAAGCCCTGGGACACAATAACAAGGATCTTGGCGATGAAAAAGTTTCATAATGGGTCATTTACCCTTTAAACACATGCTCAAATTGACAGGGTTTCCTGAGTACAATGCATTCAGAGGCCATTTACTACACTAAAAGTGACTTTGATCTTTTAACCTATGTACAGATCTTGTAGACCACTTCAATACCTTTCCAAAACTGTCTTAATCATCACGCTAGGACACATGGCTACGAAGTTATGGCCATTTGAAGGAACATCCAACTACATCACTTGAGCTTTCTCACCCGTCCCTATGGCCATGGTTGAAATTTTGACGAAAATGCAAGGTCATCCATTATCGTTCTTATGTCATTGGGGCTTCATGAATAAGCAAACCAAAGCCCTGGGACACAATAACAAGGATCTTGGCGATGAAAAAGTTTCATAATGGGTCATTTACCCTTTAAACACATGCTCAAATTGACAGGGTTTCCTGAGTACAATGCATTCAGAGGCCATTTACTACACTAAAAGTGACTTTGATCTTTTAACCTATGTACAGATCTTGTAGACCACTTCAATACCTTTCCAAAACTGTCTTAATCATCACGCTAGGACACATGGCTACGAAGTTATGGCCATTTGAAGGAACATCCAACTACATCACTTGAGCTTTTCACCCGTCCCTATGGCCATGGTTGAAATTTTGACGAAAATGCAAGGTCATCCATTATCGTTCTTATGTCATTGGGGCTTCATGAATAAGCAAACCAAAGCCCTGGGACACAATAACAAGGATCTTGGCGATGAAAAAGTTTCATAATGGGTCATTTACCCTTTAAACACATGCTCAAATTGACAGGGTTTCCTGAGTACAATGCATTCAGAGGCCATTTACTACACTAAAAGTGACTTTGATCTTTTAACCTATGTACAGATCTTGTAGACCACTTCAATACCTTTCCAAAACTGTCTTAATCATCACGCTAGGACACATGGCTACGAAGTTATGGCCATTTGAAGGAACATCCAACTACATCACTTGAGCTTTCTCACCCGTCCCTATGGCCATGGTTGAAATTTTGACGAAAATGCAAGGTCATCCATTATCGTTCTTATGTCATTGGGGCTTCATGAATAAGCAAACCAAAGCCCTGGGACACAATAACAAGGATCTTGGCGATGAAAAAGTTTCATAATGGGTCATTTTACCCTTTAAACACATGCTCAAATTGACAGGGTTTCCTGAGTACAATGCATTCAGAGGCCATTTACTACACTAAAAGTGACTTTGATCTTTTAACCTATGTACAGATCTTGTAGACCACTTCAATACCTTTCCAAAACTGTCTTAATCATCACGCTAGGACACATGGCTACGAAGTTATGGCCATTTGAAGGAACATCCAACTACATCACTTGAGCTTTCTCACCCGTCCCTATGGCCATGGTTGAAATTTTGACGAAAATGCAAGGTCATCCATTATCGTTCTTATGTCATTGGGGCTTCATGAATAAGCAAACCAAAGCCCTGGGACACAATAACAAGGATCTTGGCGATGAAAAAGTTTCATAATGGGTCATTTACCCTTTAAACACATGCTCAAATTGACAGGGTTTCCTGAGTACAATGCATTCAGAGGCCATTTACTACACTAAAAGTGACTTTGATCTTTTAACCTATGTACAGATCTTGTAGACCACTTCAATACCTTTCCAAAACTGTCTTAATCATCACGCTAGGACACATGGCTACGAAGTTATGGCCATTTGAAGGAACATCCAACTACATCACTTGAGCTTTTCACCCGTCCCTATGGCCATGGTTGAAATTTTGACGAAAATGCAAGGTCATCCATTATCGTTCTTATGTCATTGGGGCTTCATGAATAAGCAAACCAAAGCCCTGGGACACAATAACAAGGATCTTGGCGATGAAAAAGTTTCATAATGGGTCATTTACCCTTTAAACACATGCTCAAATTGACAGGGTTTCCTGAGTACAATGCATTCAGAGGCCATTTACTACACTAAAAGTGACTTTGATCTTTTAACCTATGTACAGATCTTGTAGACCACTTCAATACCTTTCCAAAACTGTCTTAATCATCACGCTAGGACACATGGCTACGAAGTTATGGCCATTTGAAGGAACATCCAACTACATCACTTGAGCTTTCTCACCCGTCCCTATGGCCATGGTTGAAATTTTGACGAAAATGCAAGGTCATCCATTATCGTTCTTATGTCATTGGGGCTTCATGAATAAGCAAACCAAAGCCCTGGGACACAATAACAAGGATCTTGGCGATGAAAAAGTTTCATAATGGGTCATTTTACCCTTTAAACACATGCTCAAATTGACAGGGTTTCCTGAGTACAATGCATTCAGAGGCCATTTACTACACTAAAAGTGACTTTGATCTTTTAACCTATGTACAGATCTTGTAGACCACTTCAATACCTTTCCAAAACTGTCTTAATCATCACGCTAGGACACATGGCTACGAAGTTATGGCCATTTGAAGGAACATCCAACTACATCACTTGAGCTTTCTCACCCGTCCCTATGGCCATGGTTGAAATTTTGACGAAAATGCAAGGTCATCCATTATCGTTCTTATGTCATTGGGGCTTCATGAATAAGCAAACCAAAGCCCTGGGACACAATAACAAGGATCTTGGCGATGAAAAAGTTTCATAATGGGTCATTTTACCCTTTAAACACATGCTCAAATTGACAGGGTTTCCTGAGTACAATGCATTCAGAGGCCATTTACTACACTAAAAGTGACTTTGATCTTTTAACCTATGTACAGATCTTGTAGACCACTTCAATACCTTTCCAAAACTGTCTTAATCATCACGCTAGGACACATGGCTACGAAGTTATGGCCATTTGAAGGAACATCCAACTACATCACTTGAGCTTTCTCACCCGTCCCTATGGCCATGGTTGAAATTTTGACGAAAATGCAAGGTCATCCATTATCGTTCTTATGTCATTGGGGCTTCATGAATAAGCAAACCAAAGCCCTGGGACACAATAACAAGGATCTTGGCGATGAAAAAGTTTCATAATGGGTCATTTTACCCTTTAAACACATGCTCAAATTGACAGGGTTTCCTGAGTACAATGCATTCAGAGGCCATTTACTACACTAAAAGTGACTTTGATCTTTTAACCTATGTACAGATCTTGTAGACCACTTCAATACCTTTCCAAAACTGTCTTAATCATCACGCTAGGACACATGGCTACGAAGTTATGGCCATTTGAAGGAACATCCAACTACATCACTTGAGCTTTCTCACCCGTCCCTATGGCCATGGTTGAAATTTTGACGAAAATGCAAGGTCATCCATTATCGTTCTTATGTCATTGGGGCTTCATGAATAAGCAAACCAAAGCCCTGGGACACAATAACAAGGATCTTGGCGATGAAAAAGTTTCATAATGGGTCATTTACCCTTTAAACACATGCTCAAATTGACAGGGTTTCCTGAGTACAATGCATTCAGAGGCCATTTACTACACTAAAAGTGACTTTGATCTTTTAACCTATGTACAGATCTTGTAGACCACTTCAATACCTTTCCAAAACTGTCTTAATCATCACGCTAGGACACATGGCTACGAAGTTATGGCCATTTGAAGGAACATCCAACTACATCACTTGAGCTTTCTCACCCGTCCCTATGGCCATGGTTGAAATTTTGACGAAAATGCAAGGTCATCCATTATCGTTCTTATGTCATTGGGGCTTCATGAATAAGCAAACCAAAGCCCTGGGACACAATAACAAGGATCTTGGCGATGAAAAAGTTTCATAATGGGTCATTTTACCCTTTAAACACATGCTCAAATTGACAGGGTTTCCTGAGTACAATGCATTCAGAGGCCATTTACTACACTAAAAGTGACTTTGATCTTTTAACCTATGTACAGATCTTGTAGACCACTTCAATACCTTTCCAAAACTGTCTTAATCATCACGCTAGGACACATGGCTACGAAGTTATGGCCATTTGAAGGAACATCCAACTACATCACTTGAGCTTTTCACCCGTCCCTATGGCCATGGTTGAAATTTTGACGAAAATGCAAGGTCATCCATTATCGTTCTTATGTCATTGGGGCTTCATGAATAAGCAAACCAAAGCCCTGGGACACAATAACAAGGATCTTGGCGATGAAAAAGTTTCATAATGGGTCATTTTACCCTTTAAACACATGCTCAAATTGACAGGGTTTCCTGAGTACAATGCATTCAGAGGCCATTTACTACACTAAAAGTGACTTTGATCTTTTAACCTATGTACAGATCTTGTAGACCACTTCAATACCTTTCCAAAACTGTCTTAATCATCACGCTAGGACACATGGCTACGAAGTTATGGCCATTTGAAGGAACATCCAACTACATCACTTGAGCTTTGAGCACCCGTCCCTATGGCCATGGTTGAAATTTTGACGAAAATGCAAGGTCATCCATTATCGTTCTTATGTCATTGGGGCTTCATGAATAAGCAAACCAAAGCCCTGGGACACAATAACAAGGATCTTGGCGATGAAAAAGTTTCATAATGGGTCATTTTACCCTTTAAACACATGCTCAAATTGACAGGGTTTCCTGAGTACAATGCATTCAGAGGCCATTTACTACACTAAAAGTGACTTTGATCTTTTAACCTATGTACAGATCTTGTAGACCACTTCAATACCTTTCCAAAACTGTCTTAATCATCACGCTAGGACACATGGCTACGAAGTTATGGCCATTTGAAGGAACATCCAACTACATCACTTGAGCTTTCTCACCCGTCCCTATGGCCATGGTTGAAATTTTGACGAAAATGCAAGGTCATCCATTATCGTTCTTATGTCATTGGGGCTTCATGAATAAGCAAACCAAAGCCCTGGGACACAATAACAAGGATCTTGGCGATGAAAAAGTTTCATAATGGGTCATTTTACCCTTTAAACACATGCTCAAATTGACAGGGTTTCCTGAGTACAATGCATTCAGAGGCCATTTACTACACTAAAAGTGACTTTGATCTTTAAACCTATGTACAGATCTTGTAGACCACTTCAATACCTTTCCAAAACTGTCTTAATCATCACGCTAGGACACATGGCTACGAAGTTATGGCCATTTGAAGGAACATCCAACTACATCACTTGAGCTTTCTCACCCGTCCCTATGGCCATGGTTGAAATTTTGACGAAAATGCAAGGTCATCCATTATCGTTCTTATGTCATTGGGGCTTCATGAATAAGCAAACCAAAGCCCTGGGACACAATAACAAGGATCTTGGCGATGAAAAAGTTTCATAATGGGTCATTTTACCCTTTAAACACATGCTCAAATTGACAGGGTTTCCTGAGTACAATGCATTCAGAGGCCATTTACTACACTAAAAGTGACTTTGATCTTTTAACCTATGTACAGATCTTGTAGACCACTTCAATACCTTTCCAAAACTGTCTTAATCATCACGCTAGGACACATGGCTACGAAGTTATGGCCATTTGAAGGAACATCCAACTACATCACTTGAGCTTTTCACCCGTCCCTATGGCCATGGTTGAAATTTTGACGAAAATGCAAGGTCATCCATTATCGTTCTTATGTCATTGGGGCTTCATGAATAAGCAAACCAAAGCCCTGGGACACAATAACAAGGATCTTGGCGATGAAAAAGTTTCATAATGGGTCATTTACCCTTTAAACACATGCTCAAATTGACAGGGTTTCCTGAGTACAATGCATTCAGAGGCCATTTACTACACTAAAAGTGACTTTGATCTTTTAACCTATGTACAGATCTTGTAGACCACTTCAATACCTTTCCAAAACTGTCTTAATCATCACGCTAGGACACATGGCTACGAAGTTATGGCCATTTGAAGGAACATCCAACTACATCACTTGAGCTTTCTCACCCGTCCCTATGGCCATGGTTGAAATTTTGACGAAAATGCAAGGTCATCCATTATCGTTCTTATGTCATTGGGGCTTCATGAATAAGCAAACCAAAGCCCTGGGACACAATAACAAGGATCTTGGCGATGAAAAAGTTTCATAATGGGTCATTTTACCCTTTAAACACATGCTCAAATTGACAGGGTTTCCTGAGTACAATGCATTCAGAGGCCATTTACTACACTAAAAGTGACTTTGATCTTTTAACCTATGTACAGATCTTGTAGACCACTTCAATACCTTTCCAAAACTGTCTTAATCATCACGCTAGGACACATGGCTACGAAGTTATGGCCATTTGAAGGAACATCCAACTACATCACTTGAGCTTTTCACCCGTCCCTATGGCCATGGTTGAAATTTTGACGAAAATGCAAGGTCATCCATTATCGTTCTTATGTCATTGGGGCTTCATGAATAAGCAAACCAAAGCCCTGGGACACAATAACAAGGATCTTGGCGATGAAAAAGTTTCATAATGGGTCATTTACCCTTTAAACACATGCTCAAATTGACAGGGTTTCCTGAGTACAATGCATTCAGAGGCCATTTACTACACTAAAAGTGACTTTGATCTTTTAACCTATGTACAGATCTTGTAGACCACTTCAATACCTTTCCAAAACTGTCTTAATCATCACGCTAGGACACATGGCTACGAAGTTATGGCCATTTGAAGGAACATCCAACTACATCACTTGAGCTTTCTCACCCGTCCCTATGGCCATGGTTGAAATTTTGACGAAAATGCAAGGTCATCCATTATCGTTCTTATGTCATTGGGGCTTCATGAATAAGCAAACCAAAGCCCTGGGACACAATAACAAGGATCTTGGCGATGAAAAAGTTTCATAATGGGTCATTTTACCCTTTAAACACATGCTCAAATTGACAGGGTTTCCTGAGTACAATGCATTCAGAGGCCATTTACTACACTAAAAGTGACTTTGATCTTTTAACCTATGTACAGATCTTGTAGACCACTTCAATACCTTTCCAAAACTGTCTTAATCATCACGCTAGGACACATGGCTACGAAGTTATGGCCATTTGAAGGAACATCCAACTACATCACTTGAGCTTTCTCACCCGTCCCTATGGCCATGGTTGAAATTTTGACGAAAATGCAAGGTCATCCATTATCGTTCTTATGTCATTGGGGCTTCATGAATAAGCAAACCAAAGCCCTGGGACACAATAACAAGGATCTTGGCGATGAAAAAGTTTCATAATGGGTCATTTTACCCTTTAAACACATGCTCAAATTGACAGGGTTTCCTGAGTACAATGCATTCAGAGGCCATTTACTACACTAAAAGTGACTTTGATCTTTAAACCTATGTACAGATCTTGTAGACCACTTCAATACCTTTCCAAAACTGTCTTAATCATCACGCTAGGACACATGGCTACGAAGTTATGGCCATTTGAAGGAACATCCAACTACATCACTTGAGCTTTCTCACCCGTCCCTATGGCCATGGTTGAAATTTTGACGAAAATGCAAGGTCATCCATTATCGTTCTTATGTCATTGGGGCTTCATGAATAAGCAAACCAAAGCCCTGGGACACAATAACAAGGATCTTGGCGATGAAAAAGTTTCATAATGGGTCATTTACCCTTTAAACACATGCTCAAATTGACAGGGTTTCCTGAGTACAATGCATTCAGAGGCCATTTACTACACTAAAAGTGACTTTGATCTTTTAACCTATGTACAGATCTTGTAGACCACTTCAATACCTTTCCAAAACTGTCTTAATCATCACGCTAGGACACATGGCTACGAAGTTATGGCCATTTGAAGGAACATCCAACTACATCACTTGAGCTTTCTCACCCGTCCCTATGGCCATGGTTGAAATTTTGACGAAAATGCAAGGTCATCCATTATCGTTCTTATGTCATTGGGGCTTCATGAATAAGCAAACCAAAGCCCTGGGACACAATAACAAGGATCTTGGCGATGAAAAAGTTTCATAATGGGTCATTTTACCCTTTAAACACATGCTCAAATTGACAGGTTTTCCCGAGTACAATGCATTCAGAGGCCATTTACTACACTAAAAGTGACTTTGATCTTTTAACCTATGTACAGATCTTGTAGACCACTTCAATACCTTTCCAAAACTGTCTTAATCATCACGCTAGGACACATGGCTACGAAGTTTGGCCATTTGAAGGAACATCAACATCCACTTCATCACTTATGGCCATTTGAAGTCCCTATGGCCATGGTTGAAATTTTGACGAAAATGCAAGGTTCCATTATCGCAAATGTCATTTTGGGAACAATAAACCCCCTGGGAAAAACTTTCTTGGCGATGAACGTTTCAAAACATTCAATTGACCTTTAAACATAAATGCATTCAGAGCCATTTACTACACAAAAACACTTTGATCTTTTAACCTATGTACAGATCTTGTAGACCACTTCAATACCTTTCCAAAACTGTCTTAATCATCACGCTAGGACACATGGCTACGAAGTTATGGCCATTTGAAGGAACATTACATCACTTGAGCTTTATGGCCATGGTTGAAATTTTGACGAAAATGCAAGGTCATCCATTATCGTTCTTATGTCTTTTGAAACATGAACCTAATGGAAAAAAGTCTTGGCGATTGGTTTCAAAATGTTATTGCCATTTAAACACAATGCTTAGGGGAAATTTTGACCCAAAAACAAATTTGATCTTTGACCTATGTACAGATCTTGTAGACCACTTCAATACCTTTCCAAAACTGTCTTAATCATCACGCTAGGACACATGGCTACGAAGTTATGGCCATTTGAAGGAACATCCAACTACAGGAGAAATTTTGACCAAAACAATGGTTTGAAATTTTGACGAAAATGCATCATCCATTATCGTTCTTATGTCACCTTCCAATAAGCAAACCAAAGCCCTGGGACACAATAACAAGGATTTGGCGATTAAAGTTTCATACATGCTTTAAACACATGCTTTTTGGTAGATGCAATTTTGACCCAAAACAAAAGTTTTGATCTTTAACCTATGTACAGATCTTGTAGACCACTTCAATACCTTTCCAAAACTGTCTTAATCATCACGCTAGGACACATGGCTACGAAGTTATGGCCATTTGAAGGAACATCCAACTACATCACTTGAGCTTTTCACCCGTCCCCATGGTTGAAATTTTGACGAAAATGCAAGGTCATCCATTATCGTTCTTATGTCATTGGGGCTTCATGAATAAGCAAACCAAAGCCCTGGGACACAATAACAAGGATCTTGGCGATGAAAAAGTTTCATAATGTTTAATTTACCCTTTAAAATGAAATTTTCCCAAGTACAATGCATTCAGAGGCCATTTACTACACTAAATGACTTTGATCTTTTATGTACAGATCTTGTAGACCACTTCAATACCTTTCCAAAACTGTCTTAATCATCACGCTAGGACACATGGCTACGAAGTTATGGCCATTTGAAGGAACTTTGTCCCTATGGCCATGAAATTTTGACGAAAATGCAAGGTCATCCATTTCGTTCTTATGTCATTGGGGCTTCATGAATAATAAACCAAAGCCCTGGGACAAAAACAAGGATCTTGGCGATGGTTTCATAATGTTCATGGCCCTTTAAACACATTCAAACAGGGTTTTGAGACAATTTTCAGACCATTTACAAATTGTGACTTTGACCTAAACCTTGTCAGATCTTGTAGACCACTTCAATACCTTTCCAAAACTGTCTTAAACGCTAGGACACATGGCTACGAAGTTATGGCCATTTGAAGGAACATCCAACTACATCACTTGAGCTTTTCACCCGTCCCATGGTTGAAATTTTGACGAAAATGCAAGGTCATCCATTATCGTTCTTATGTCATTGGGGCTTCATGAATAAGCAAACCAAAGCCCTGGGACACAATAACAAGGATCTTGGCGATGAAAAAGTTTCATAATGGGTCATTTACCCTTTAAACACATGCTCAAATTGACATTTTGACCAAAAACATTTTTTGAATTTACTACCTAAATGACTTTGATCTTTTTATGTACCCTTTCCAAAACTGTCTTAATCATCACGCTAGGACACATGGCTACGAAGTTATTAAAAGAATACATTTGAGTTGACCCGTGTATGGATGAAATTTTGACGAAAATGCAAGGTCATCCATTATCGTTCTTATGTCATTGGGGCTTCATGAATAAGCAAACCAAAGCCCTGGGACACAATAACAAGGATCTTGGCGATGAAAAAGTTTCATAATGGGTCATTACCCTTTAAACACATGCTCAAATTGACAGGTTTTATGCATTCAGAATTTTGACCCAAAACAACTTTTCTTTTAACCTATGTACAGATCTTGTAGACCACTTCAATACCTTTCCAAAACTGTCTTAATCATCACGCTAGGACACATGGCTACGAAGTTATGGCCATTTGAAGGAACATCCAACTACATCACTTGAGCTTTTCACCCGTCCCTATGGCCATGGTTGAAATTTTGACGAAAATGCAAGGTCATCCATTATCGTTCTTATGTCATTGGGGCTTCATGAATAAGCAAACCAAAGCCCTGGGACACAATAACAAGGATCTTGGCGATGAAAAAGTTTCATAATGGGTATTACCCTTTAAACACATGCTCAAATTGACAGGGTTTTGGAGTACAATGCATTCAGAGGCCATTTAAAAGTGACTTTGATCTTTTAACCTATGTACAGATCTTGTAGACCACTTCAATACCTTTCCAAAACTGTCTTAATCATCACGCTAGGACACATGGCTACGAAGTTATGGCCATTTGAAGGAACACCAACTACATCACTTGAGCTTTTCACCCGTCCCTATGGCCATGGTTGAAATTTTGACGAAAATGCATCATCCATTATCGTTCTTATGTCATTGGGGCTTCATGAATAAGCAAACCAAAGCCCTGGGACACAATAACAAGGATCTTGGGTTCAAAAGTTATGGCCCTTTAAACACATGCTCAAATTGACAGGGTTTCCTGAGTACAATGCATTCAGAGGCCATTTACTACACTAAAAGTGACTTTGATCTTTTAACCTATGTACAGATCTTGTAGACCACTTCAATACCTTTCCAAAACTGTCTTAATCATCACGCTAGGACACATGGCTACGAAGTTATGGCCATTTGAAGGAACACTTTGTTTATGGCCATGGTTGAAATTTTGACGAAAATGCAAGGTCATCCATTATCGTTCTTATGTCATTGGGGCTTCATGAATAATAAACCAAAGCCCTGGGACACAATAACAAGGATCTTGGCGATGAAAAAGTTTCATAATGGGTCATTACCCTTTAAACACATGCTCAAATTGACAGGTTTTGAGTACAATGCATTCAGAGGCCATTTACTACACTAAAAGTGACTTTGATCTTTAAACCTATGTACAGATCTTGTAGACCACTTCAATACCTTTCCAAAACTGTCTTAATCATCACGCTAGGACACATGGCTACGAAGTTATGGCCATTTGAAGGAACACTGTTTTTATGGATGAAATTTTGACCCAAAACAATTTTGAATTTCGACGAAATGTCATCTTTTTTCAGAACAATAAATTTCCAAACCAATGGTGCACAATAACAAGGATCTTGGCGATGAAAAAGTTTCATAATGGGTATGGCCCTTTAAACACATGCTCAAACTGTGTTTATGAGACAATGCATTCAGAGGCCATTTAACACTAAAAGTGACTTTGATCTTTTAACCTATGTTATCTTGTAGACCACTTCAATACCTTTCCAAAACTGTCTTAATCATCACGCTAGGACACATGGCTACGAAGTTATGGCCATTTGAAGGAACATCTGTTTTATGGATGAAATTTTGACGAAAATGCAAGGTCATCCATTATCGTTCTTATGTTATTTTTTATGAACAATAAACCCCCTGGGCAAAAACAAGGATCTTGGCGATTCTGGTTTCAAAAGTTATGGCCGTTTAAAGTTGACAGTGTTTATGGATGACAATTTTGACCAAAAACATTTTTGAATTTGACCAAAATTTATCTTTTAGACCAATAAATTTCCTTTCAATGGTGCAAAACTACGTCTCTAGCTCACATGGCTACGAAGTTATGGCCATTTGAAGGAACACTTTGTTTATGGATGAAATTTTGACCCAAAACAATTTTGAATTTCGACCAAATTTTATCGTTTTAGAACAATAAATTTCCTTTCTAATGGTGCAAAAACTACGTCTCTAGCTCTTGGGTTCAAAAGTTATGGCCGTTTAAAGTTTGACACATGTTTATGGATGAAATTTTCCCAAAAAAATTTTTCGAATTTCGACCAAATTTTATCTTTTTAGAACAATAAATTTCCTTTCAATGGTGCAAAAACTACGTCTCTAGCTCTTCTGGCTCAAAGTTATGGCCGTTTAAAGTTACACTGTGTTTATGGATGAAATTTTGACCAAAACAATTTTTCGAATTTCGACCAAATTTATCTTTTAGAACAATAAATTTCCTTTCTAATGGTGCAAAAACTACGTCTCTAGCTCTTTGGTTCAAAAGTTATGGCCATTTAAAGTTTAAACTGTGTTTATGGATGAAATTTTGACCCAAAACAATTTTTCAATTTCGACCAAATTTTTGATCTTTTAGAACAATAAATTTCCTTTCAATGGTGCAAAAACTACGTCTCTAGCTCACATGGTTCAAAGTTATGGCCGTTTAAAGGAACATGTGCTTTTCACCCGTCCCTATGGCCATGGTTGAAATTTTGACGAAAATGCAAGGTCATCCATTATCGTTCTTATGTCATTGGGGCTTAGAACAATAAATTTCCTTTCCCTGGGACACAATAACAAGGATCTCTAGCTCTTCTGGTTCAAAAGTTATGGCCGTTTAAAGTCAAGACTGTTTTTATGGATGAAATCACCCAAAACAAATTTTTGAATTTCGACCAATTTATCTTTTTTAGAACAATAAATTTCCTTTCTAATGGTGCAAAATCTACGTCTCTAGCTCTTCTGGTTCAAAAGTTATGGCCGTTTAAAGTTAGACTGTGGTTATGGATGAAATTTTGACCCAAAACAATTTTTTCAATTTCGACCAAATTTTATCGTTTTAGAACAATAAATTTCCTTTCTAATGGTGCAAAAACTACGTCTCTAGCTCTTTGTTTCAAAAGTTATGGCCGTTTAAAGTTTGACTGTGTTTGGATGAAATTTTGACCCAAAACAATTTTCAGAATTTCGACCAAATTTTATCTTTTTTAGAACAATAAATTTCCTTTCTAATGGTGCAAAAACTACGTCTCTAGCTCTTCTGGTTCAAAGTTATGGCCGTTTAAAGTTTGACTGTGTTTATGGATGAAATTTTGACCCAAAACATTTTTGAATTTCGACCAAAATTTATCTTTTTAGAACAATAAATTTCCTTTCTAATGGTGCAAAAACTACGTCTCTAGCTCTTCTGGTTCAAAAGTTATGGCCGTTTAAAGTTTGACTGTTTTTATGGATGAAATTTTGACCCAAAAACAATTTTTCGAATTTCGACCAAATTTTATCTTATTTAGAACAATAAATTTCCTTTCTAATGGTGCAAAAACTACGTCTCTAGCTCTTCTGGTTCAAAAGTTATGGCCGTTTAAAGTTTGACTGTTTTATGGATGAAATTTTGACCCAAAAACAATTTTTCGAATTTCGACCAAATTTTATCGTTTTAGAACAATAAATTTCCTTTCTAATGGTGCAAAAACTACGTCTCTAGCTCTTCTGGTTCAAAAGTTATGGCCGTTTAAAGTTTGACTGTGTTTATGGATGAAATTTTGACCCAAAAACAATTTTTCGAATTTCGACCAAATTTATCTTTTTAGAACAATAAATTTCCTTTCTAATGGTGCAAAAACTACGTCTCTAGCTCTTCTGGTTCAAAAGTTATGGCCGTTTAAAGTTTGACTGTTTTTATGGATGAAATTTTGACCCAAAACAATTTTTTTCGAATTTCGACCAAATTTTATCGTTTTAGAACAATAAATTTCCTTTCTAATGGTGCAAAAACTACGTCTCTAGCTCTTCTGGTTCAAAAGTTATGGCCGTTTAAAGTTAGACTGTGTTTATGGATGAAATTTTGACCCAAAACAAATTTTCGAATTTCGACCAAATTTTATCTTTTAGAACAATAAATTTCCTTTCTAATGGTGCAAAAATACGTCTCTAGCTCTTCTGGTTCAAAAGTTATGGCCGTTTAAAGTTTGACTGTGTTTATGGATGAAATTTTGACCCAAAAACAATTTTTCGAATTTCGACCAAATTTTATCGTTTTAGAACAATAAATTTCCTTTCTAATGGTGCAAAAACTACGTCTCTAGCTCTTCTGGTTCAAAAGTTATGGCCGTTTAAAGTTTGACTGTGTTTATGGATGAAATTTTGACCCAAAAACAATTTTTTCGAATTTCGACCAAATTTTATCGTTTTAGAACAATAAATTTCCTTTCTAATGGTGCAAAAACTACGTCTCTAGCTCTTCTGGTTCAAAAGTTATGGCCGTTTAAAGTTTGACTGTGTTTATGGATGAAATTTTGACCCAAAACAATTTTTCGAATTTCGACCAAATTTTATCGTTTTTAGAACAATAAATTTCCTTTCTAATGGTGCAAAAACTACGTCTCTAGCTCTTCTGGTTCAAAAGTTATGGCCGTTTAAAGTTAGACTGTGTTTATGGATGAAATTTTGACCCAAAACAAATTTTCGAATTTCGACCAAATTTTATCTTTTTAGAACAATAAATTTCCTTTCTAATGGTGCAAAAACTACGTCTCTAGCTCTTCTGGTTCAAAAGTTATGGCCGTTTAAAGTTAGACTGTGTTTATGGATGAAATTTTGACCCAAAACAATTTTTTCGAATTTCGACCAAATTTTATCTTTTTAGAACAATAAATTTCCTTTCTAATGGTGCAAAAACTACGTCTCTAGCTCTTCTGGTTCAAAAGTTATGGCCGTTTAAAGTTTGACTGTGTTTATGGATGAAATTTTGACCCAAAAACAATTTTTCGAATTTCGACCAAATTTTATCTTTTTAGAACAATAAATTTCCTTTCTAATGGTGCAAAAACTACGTCTCTAGCTCTTCTGGTTCAAAAGTTATGGCCGTTTAAAGTTAGACTGTGTTTATGGATGAAATTTTGACCCAAAACAATTTTTTCGAATTTCGACCAAATTTTATCTTTTTAGAACAATAAATTTCCTTTCTAATGGTGCAAAAACTACGTCTCTAGCTCTTCTGGTTCAAAAGTTATGGCCGTTTAAAGTAGACTGTGTTTATGGATGAAATTTTGACCCAAAAACAATTTTTCGAATTTCGACCAAATTTTATCTTTTTAGAACAATAAATTTCCTTTCTAATGGTGCAAAAACTACGTCTCTAGCTCTTCTGGTTCAAAAGTTATGGCCGTTTAAAGTTTGACTGTGTTTATGGATGAAATTTTGACCCAAAAACAATTTTTCGAATTTCGACCAAAATTTTTTAGAACAATAAATTTCCTTTCTAATGGTGCAAAAACTACGTCTCTAGCTCTTCTGGTTCAAAAGTTATGGCCGTTTAAAGTTAGACTGTGTTTATGGATGAAATTTTGACCCAAAACAAAATTTTCGAATTTCGACCAAATTTTATCTTTTTAGAACAATAAATTTCCTTTCTAATGGTGCAAAAACTACGTCTCTAGCTCTTCTGGTTCAAAAGTTATGGCCGTTTAAAGTTAGACTGTGTTTATGGATGAAATTTTGACCAAAAACAATTTTTCGAATTTCGACCAAATTTTATCTTTTTAGAACAATAAATTTCCTTTCTAATGGTGCAAAACTACGTCTCTAGCTCTTCTGGTTCAAAAGTTATGGCCGTTTAAAGTTAGACTGTGTTTATGGATGAAATTTTGACCCAAAACAATTTTTCGAATTTCGACCAAATTTTATCTTTTTAGAACAATAAATTTCCTTTCTAATGGTGCAAAAACTACGTCTCTAGCTCTTCTGGTTCAAAAGTTATGGCCGTTTAAAGTAAGACTGTGTTTATGGATGAAATTTTGACCAAAAACAATTTTTCGAATTTCGACCAAATTTTATCTTTTTAGAACAATAAATTTCCTTTCTAATGGTGCAAAAACTACGTCTCTAGCTCTTCTGGTTCAAAAGTTATGGCCGTTTAAAGTTAGACTGTGTTATGGATGAAATTTTGACCAAAAACAAATTTTTCGAATTTCGACCAAATTTTATCGTTTTAGAACAATAAATTTCCTTTCTAATGGTGCAAAAACTACGTCTCTAGCTCTTCTGGTTCAAAAGTTATGGCCGTTTAAAGTTAAACTGTGTTTATGGATGAAATTTTGACCCAAAAACAATTTTTTCGAATTTCGACCAAATTTTATCGTTTTAGAACAATAAATTTCCTTTCTAATGGTGCAAAAACTACGTCTCTAGCTCTTCTGGTTCAAAAGTTATGGCCGTTTAAAGTTTGACTGTGTTTATGGATGAAATTTTGACCCAAAAACAATTTTTCGAATTTCGACCAAATTTTATCTTTTTAGAACAATAAATTTCCTTTCTAATGGTGCAAAAACTACGTCTCTAGCTCTTCTGGTTCAAAAGTTATGGCCGTTTAAAGTTAGACTGTGTTTATGGATGAAATTTTGACCCAAAACAATTTTTCAATTTCGACCAAATTTTATCGTTTTAGAACAATAAATTTCCTTTCTAATGGTGCAAAAACTACGTCTCTAGCTCTTCTGGTTCAAAAGTTATGGCCGTTTAAAGTAAGACTTTGTTTAGGGATGAAATTTTGACCCAAAAACAATTTTTCGAATTTCGACCAAATTTTATCTTTTTAGAACAATAAATTTCCTTTCTAATGGTGCAAAAACTTCGTTTGTAGCTCTTCTGGTTCAAAAGTTATGGCCGTTTAAAGTTAGTTTTGTTTATGGATGAAATTTTGACCCAAAACAATTTTTCGAATTTCGACCAAATTTTATCTTTTTAGAACAATAAATTTCCTTTCTAATGGTGCAAAAACTACGTCTCTAGCTCTTCTGGTTCAAAAGTTATGGCCGTTTAAAGTTAGACTGTGTTTATGGATGAAATTTTGACCCAAAAACAAATTTTTCGAATTTCGACCAAATTTTATCGTTTTAGAACAATAAATTTCCTTTCTAATGGTGCAAAAACTACGTCTCTAGCTCTTCTGGTTCAAAAGTTATGGCCGTTTAAAGTTAGACTGTGTTTATGGATGAAATTTTGACCCAAAACAAATTTTTCGAATTTCGACCAAATTTTATCTTTTTAGAACAATAAATTTCCTTTCTAATGGTGCAAAAACTACGTCTCTAGCTCTTCTGGTGCAAAAGTTATGGCCGTTTAAAGTAAGACTTTGTTTATGGATGAAATTTTGACCCAAAAACAATTTTTCGAATTTCGACCAAATTTTATCTTTTTAGAACAATAAATTTCCTTTCTAATGGTGCAAAAACTACGTCTCTAGCTCTTCTGGTTCAAAAGTTATGGCCGTTTAAAGTTAGACTGTGTTTATGGATGAAATTTTGACCCAAAAACAATTTTTCGAATTTCGACCAAATTTTATCTTTTAGAACAATAAATTTCCTTTCTAATGGTGCAAAAACTACGTCTCTAGCTATTATGGTTCAAAAGTTATGGCCGTTTAAAGTAAGACTTTGTTTAGGGATGAAATTTTGACCCAAAAACAATTTTTTTCGAATTTCAACAAAATTTTATCTTTTTTAGAACAATAAATTTCCTTTCCAATGGTGCAAAAACTACGTTTGTAGCTCTTCTGGTTCAAAAGTTATGGCCGTTTAAAGTTAGTTTTTGTTTAGGGATGAAAATTTGACCCAAAAACAATTTTTTCGAATTTCGACCAAATTTTATCTTTTTTAGAACAATAAATTTCCTTTCTAATGGTGCAAAAACTACGTCTCTAGCTCTTCTGGTTCAAAAGTTATGGCCGTTTAAAGTTAGACTTTGTTTAGGGATGAAATTTTGACCCAAAAACAATTTTTCGAATTTCGACCAAATTTTATCTTTTTAGAACAATAAATTTCCTTTCTAATGGTGCAAAAACTACGTCTCTAGCTCTTGTTTTCAAAAGTTATGGCCGTTTAAAGTTAGACGTTTTTGCTTCAAAATAGCTATTTCACCCACCCCTGTGGTTATGGATGAAATTTTGACCCAAAAACAAAATTTTCGAATTTCGACCAAGCAACATCGGTTTTAGAGGAATACATTTCCTTTCTAATGGTGCAAAAACTACGTCTCTAGCTCTTGTTTTTCAAAAGTTATGGCCGTTTAAAGTTAGACGTTTTTGCTTCAAAATAGCTATTTCACCCACCCCTGTGGATGAAATTTTGACCCAAAAACAAAATTTTCCGAATTTCGACCAAGCAACATCGGTTTTAGAGGAATAATTTCCTTTCTAATGGTGCAAAAACTACGTCTCTAGCTCTTGTTTTCAAAAGTTATGGCCGTTTAAAGTTAGACGTTTTTGCTTCAAAATAGCTATTTCACCCACCCCTGTGGTTATGGATGAAATTTTGACCCAAAAACAAAATTTTCCGAATTTCGACCAAGCAACATTGGTTTTAGAGAATACATTTCCTTTCTAATGGTGCAAAAACTACGTCTCTAGCTCTTGTTTTCAAAAGTTATGGCCGTTTAAAGTTAGACGTTTTTGCTTCAAAATAGCTATTTCACCCACCCTGTGGTTATGGATGAAATTTTGACCCAAAAACAAAATTTTCCGAATTTCGACCAAGCAACATCGGTTTTAGAGGAATACATTTCCTTTCTAATGGTGCAAAAACTACGTCTCTAGCTCTTGTTTTCAAAAGTTATGGCCGTTTAAAGTTAGACGTTTTTGCTTCAAAATAGCTATTTCACCCACCCTGTGGTTATGGATGAAATTTTGACCCAAAAACAAAATTTTCGAATTTCGACCAAGCAACATCGGTTTTAGAGGAATACATTTCCTTTCTAATGGTGCAAAAACTACGTCTCTAGCTCTTGTTTTCAAAAGTTATGGCCGTTTAAAGTTAGACGTTTTTGCTTCAAAATAGCTATTTCACCCACCCTGTGGTTATGGATGAAATTTTGACCCAAAAACAAAATTTTCCGAATTTCGACCAAGCAACATCGGTTTTAGAGAATACATTTCCTTTCTAATGGTGCAAAAACTACGTCTCTAGCTCTTGTTTTCAAAAGTTATGGCCGTTTAAAGTTAGACGTTTTTGCTTCAAAATAGCTATTTCACCCACCCTGTGGTTATGGATGAAATTTTGACCCAAAACAAAATTTTCGAATTTCGACCAAGCAACATCGGTTTTAGAGGAATA
Organism: Anopheles arabiensis; assembly: GCF_016920715.1. Taxonomy (NCBI): domain Eukaryota; kingdom Metazoa; phylum Arthropoda; class Insecta; order Diptera; family Culicidae; genus Anopheles; species Anopheles arabiensis. The sequence continues at coordinate 91,912 of NW_024412132.1, forward strand.
CATTTCCTTTCTAATGGTGCAAAAACTACGTCTCTAGCTCTTGTTTTCAAAAGTTATGGCCTTTTAAAGTTAGACGTTTTTGCTTCAAAATAGCTATTTCACCCACCCTGTGGTTATGGATGAAATTTTGACCCAAAAACAAAATTTTCCGAATTTCGACCAAGCAACATCGGTTTTAGAGGAATACATTTCCTTTCTAATGGTGCAAAAACTACGTCTCTAGCTCTTGTTTTTCAAAAGTTATGGCCGTTTAAAGTTAGACGTTTTTGCTTCAAAATAGCTATTTCACCCACCCTGTGGTTATGGATGAAATTTTGACCCAAAAACAAAATTTTCGAATTTCGACCAAGCAACATCGGTTTTAGAGAATACATTTCCTTTCTAATGGTGCAAAAACTACGTCTCTAGCTCTTGTTTTTCAAAAGTTATGGCCGTTTAAAGTTAGACGTTTTTGCTTCAAAATAGCTATTTCACCCACCCTGTGGTTATGGATGAAATTTTGACCCAAAAACAAAATTTTCGAATTTCGACCAAGCAACATCGGTTTTAGAGAATACATTTCCTTTCTAATGGTGCAAAAACTACGTCTCTAGCTCTTGTTTTCAAAAGTTATGGCCGTTTAAAGTTAGACGTTTTTGCTTCAAAATAGCTATTTCACCCACCCTGGTTATGGATGAAATTTTGACCCAAAAACAAAATTTTCCGAATTTCGACCAAGCAACATCGGTTTTAGAGGAATACATTTCCTTTCTAATGGTGCAAAAACTACGTCTCTAGCTCTTGTTTTTCAAAAGTTATGGCCTTTTAAAGTTAGACGTTTTTGCTTCAAAATAGCTATTTCACCCACCCTGTGGTTATGGATGAAATTTTGACCCAAAAACAAAATTTTCCGAATTTCGACCAAGCAACATCGGTTTTAGAGGAATACATTTCCTTTCTAATGGTGCAAAAACTACGTCTCTAGCTCTTGTTTTTCAAAAGTTATGGCCGTTTTAAAGTTAGACGTTTTTGCTTCAAAATAGCTATTTCACCCACCCTGTGGTTATGGATGAAATTTTGACCCAAAACAAAATTTTCGAATTTCGACCAAGCAACATCGGTTTTAGAGGAATACATTTCCTTTCTAATGGTGCAAAAACTACGTCTCTAGCTCTTGTTTTCAAAAGTTATGGCCGTTTAAAGTTAGACGTTTTTGCTTCAAAATAGCTATTTCACCCACCCCTGTGGTTATGGATGAAATTTTGACCCAAAACAAAATTTTCGAATTTCGACCAAGCAACATCGGTTTTAGAGGAATACATTTCCTTTCTAATGGTGCAAAAACTACGTCTCTAGCTCTTGTTTTTCAAAAGTTATGGCCTTTTAAAGTTAGACGTTTTTGCTTCAAAATAGCTATTTCACCCACCCTGTGGTTATGGATGAAATTTTGACCCAAAACAAAATTTTCCGAATTTCGACCAAGCAACATCGGTTTTAGAGGAATACATTTCCTTTCTAATGGTGCAAAAACTACGTCTCTAGCTCTTGTTTTCAAAAGTTATGGCCGTTTAAAGTTAGACGTTTTTGCTTCAAAATAGCTATTTCACCCACCCTGTGGTTATGGATGAAATTTTGACCCAAAACAAAATTTTCCGAATTTCGACCAAGCAACATCGGTTTTAGAGAAATACATTTCCTTTCTAATGGTGCAAAAACTACGTCTCTAGCTCTTGTTTTTCAAAAGTTATGGCCTTTTAAAGTTAGACGTTTTTGCTTCAAAATAGCTATTTCACCCACCCCTGGTTATGGATGAAATTTTGACCCAAAAACAAAATTTTCCGAATTTCGACCAAGCAACATCGGTTTTAGAGGAATACATTTCCTTTCTAATGGTGCAAAAACTACGTCTCTAGCTCTTGTTTTTCAAAAGTTATGGCCTTTTAAAGTTAGACGTTTTTGCTTCAAAATAGCTATTTCACCCACCCTGTGGTTATGGATGAAATTTTGACCCAAAAACAAAATTTTCCGAATTTCGACCAAGCAACATCGGTTTTAGAGGAATACATTTCCTTTCTAATGGTGCAAAAACTACGTCTCTAGCTCTTGTTTTTCAAAAGTTATGGCCGTTTAAAGTTAGACGTTTTTGCTTCAAAATAGCTATTTCACCCACCCTGTGGTTATGGATGAAATTTTGACCCAAAACAAAATTTTCGAATTTCGACCAAGCAACATCGGTTTTAGAGAAATACATTTCCTTTCTAATGGTGCAAAAACTACGTCTCTAGCTCTTGTTTTTCAAAAGTTATGGCCTTTTAAAGTTAGACGTTTTGCTTCAAAATAGCTATTTCACCCACCCTGGTTATGGATGAAATTTTGACCCAAAAACAAAATTTTCCGAATTTCGACCAAGCAACATCGGTTTTAGAGGAATACATTTCCTTTCTAATGGTGCAAAAACTACGTCTCTAGCTCTTGTTTTCAAAAGTTATGGCCGTTTAAAGTTAGACGTTTTTGCTTCAAAATAGCTATTTCACCCACCCTGTGGTTATGGATGAAATTTTGACCCAAAAACAAAATTTTCGAATTTCGACCAAGCAACATCGGTTTTAGAGGAATACATTTCCTTTCTAATGGTGCAAAAACTACGTCTCTAGCTCTTGTTTTCAAAAGTTATGGCCTTTTAAAGTTAGACGTTTTGCTTCAAAATAGCTATTTCACCCACCCCTGGTTATGGATGAAATTTTGACCCAAAAACAAAATTTTCCGAATTTCGACCAAGCAACATCGGTTTTAGAAGAATACATTTTCTTTCTAATGCTGCAAAAACTACGTCTCTAGCTCTTGTTTCAAAAGTTATGGCCGTTTAAAGATAGACGTTTTTGCTTCAAAATAGCTATTTCACCCACCCCTGTGGTTATGGATGAAATTTTGACCCAAAACAAAATTTTCGAATTTCGACCAAGCAACATCGGTTTTAGAGGAATACATTTCCTTTCTAATGGTGCAAAAACTACGTCTCTAGCTCTTGTTTTCAAAAGTTATGGCCTTTTAAAGTTAGACGTTTTTGCTTCAAAATAGCTATTTCACCCACCCTGTGGTTATGGATGAAATTTTGACCCAAAAACAAAATTTTCCGAATTTCGACCAAGCAACATCGGTTTTAGAGGAATACATTTCCTTTCTAATGGTGCAAAAACTACGTCTCTAGCTCTTGTTTTTCAAAAGTTATGGCCGTTTAAAGTTAGACGTTTTTGCTTCAAAATAGCTATTTCACCCACCCTGTGGTTATGGATGAAATTTTGACCCAAAACAAAATTTTCGAATTTCGACCAAGCAACATCGGTTTTAGAGGAATACATTTCCTTTCTAATGGTGCAAAAACTACGTCTCTAGCTCTTGTTTTCAAAAGTTATGGCCTTTAAAAGTTAGACGTTTTTGCTTCAAAATAGCTATTTCACCCACCCCTGGTTATGGATGAAATTTTGACCCAAAACAAAATTTTCCGAATTTCGACCAAGCAACATCGGTTTTAGAGAATACATTTCCTTTCTAATGGTGCAAAAACTACGTCTCTAGCTCTTGTTTTCAAAAGTTATGGCCTTTTAAAGTTAGACGTTTTTGCTTCAAAATAGCTATTTCACCCACCCCTGTGGTTATGGATGAAATTTTGACCCAAAAACAAAATTTTCCGAATTTCGACCAAGCAACATCGGTTTTAGAGGAATACATTTCCTTTCTAATGGTGCAAAAACTACGTCTCTAGCTCTTGTTTTTCAAAAGTTATGGCCGTTTAAAGTTAGACGTTTTTGCTTCAAAATAGCTATTTCACCCACCCTGTGGTTATGGATGAAATTTTGACCCAAAAACAAAATTTTCCGAATTTCGACCAAGCAACATCGGTTTTAGAGGAATACATTTCCTTTCTAATGGTGCAAAAACTACGTCTCTAGCTCTTGTTTTCAAAAGTTATGGCCTTTTAAAGTTAGACGTTTTTGCTTCAAAATAGCTATTTCACCCACCCCTGTGGTTATGGATGAAATTTTGACCCAAAAACAAAATTTTCGAATTTCGACCAAGCAACATCGGTTTTAGAAACATTTCCTTTCTAATGGTGCAAAAACTACGTCTCTAGCTCTTGTTTTCAAAAGTTATGGCCGTTTAAAGTTAGACGTTTTTGCTTCAAAATAGCTATTTCACCCACCCTGTGGTTATGGATGAAATTTTGACCCAAAAACAAAATTTTCCGAATTTCGACCAAGCAACATCGGTTTTAGAGGAATACATTTCCTTTCTAATGGTGCAAAAACTACGTCTCTAGCTCTTGTTTTCAAAAGTTATGGCCGTTTAAAGTTAGACGTTTTTGCTTCAAAATAGCTATTTCACCCACCTGTGGTTATGGATGAAATTTTGACCCAAAAACAAAATTTTCGAATTTCGACCAAGCAACATCGGTTTTAGAGAATACATTTCCTTTCTAATGGTGCAAAAACTACGTCTCTAGCTCTTGTTTTTCAAAAGTTATGGCCTTTTAAAGTTAGACGTTTTTGCTTCAAAATAGCTATTTCACCCACCCCTGTGGTTATGGATGAAATTTTGACCCAAAAACAAAATTTTCCGAATTTCGACCAAGCAACATCGGTTTTAGAAGAATACATTTCCTTTCTAATGGTGCAAAAACTACGTCTCTAGCTCTTGTTTTCAAAAGTTATGGCCGTTTAAAGTTAAGACGTTTTTGCTTCAAAATAGCTATTTCACCCACCCTGGTTATGGATGAAATTTTGACCCAAAACAAAATTTTCCGAATTTCGACCAAGCAACATCGGTTTTAGAAATACATTTCCTTTCTAATGGTGCAAAAACTACGTCTCTAGCTCTTGTTTTTCAAAAGTTATGGCCGTTTAAAGTTAGACGTTTTTGCTTCAAAATAGCTATTTCACCCACCCTGTGGTTATGGATGAAATTTTGACCCAAAACAAAATTTTCCGAATTTCGACCAAGCAACATGGGTTTTAGAGGAATACATTTCCTTTCTAATGGTGCAAAAACTACGTCTCTAGCTCTTGTTTTCAAAAGTTATGGCCTTTTAAAGTTAGACGTTTTTGCTTCAAAATAGCTATTTCACCCACCCCTGGTTATGGATGAAATTTTGACCCAAAAACAAAATTTTCGAATTTCGACCAAGCAACATCGGTTTTAGAGGAATACATTTCCTTTCTAATGGTGCAAAAACTACGTCTCTAGCTCTTGTTTTCAAAAGTTATGGCCGTTTAAAGTTAGACGTTTTTGCTTCAAAATAGCTATTTCACCCACCCTGTGGTTATGGATGAAATTTTGACCCAAAACAAAATTTTCGAATTTCGACCAAGCAACATCGGTTTTAGAGGAATACATTTCCTTTCTAATGGTGCAAAAACTACGTCTCTAGCTCTTGTTTTTCAAAAGTTATGGCCTTTTTTTTTTAAAGTTAGACGTTTTTGCTTCAAAATAGCTATTTCACCCACCCTGTGGATGAAATTTTGACCCAAAACAAAATTTTCCGAATTTCGACCAAGCAACATCGGTTTTAGAGGAATACATTTCCTTTCTAATGGTGCAAAAACTACGTCTCTAGCTCTTGTTTTCAAAAGTTATGGCCGTTTAAAGTTAGACGTTTTTGCTTCAAAATAGCTATTTCACCCACCCTGTGGTTATGGATGAAATTTTGACCCAAAACAAAATTTTCCGAATTTCGACCAAGCAACATCGGTTTTAGAGGAATACTTTTCCTTTCTAATGGTGCAAAAACTACGTCTCTAGCTCTTGTTTTCAAAAGTTATGGCCGTTTAAAGTTAGACGTTTTTGCTTCAAAATAGCTATTTCACCCACCCCTGGTTATGGATGAAATTTTGACCCAAAAACAAAATTTTCGAATTTCGACCAAGCAACATCGGTTTTAGAGGAATACATTTCCTTTCTAATGGTGCAAAAACTACGTCTCTAGCTCTTGTTTTCAAAAGTTATGGCCGTTTAAAGTTAGACGTTTTTGCTTCAAAATAGCTATTTCACCCACCCTGTGGTTATGGATGAAATTTTGACCCAAAAACAAAATTTTCCGAATTTCGACCAAGCAACATCGGTTTTAGAGGAATACATTTCCTTTCTAATGGTGCAAAAACTACGTCTCTAGCTCTTGTTTTCAAAAGTTATGGCCTTTTAAAGTTAGACGTTTTTGCTTCAAAATAGCTATTTCACCCACCCTGTGGTTATGGATGAAATTTTGACCCAAAAACAAAATTTTCGAATTTCGACCAAGCAACATCGGTTTTAGAAATACATTTCCTTTCTAATGGTGCAAAAACTACGTCTCTAGCTCTTGTTTTTCAAAAGTTATGGCCGTTTTTTAAAGTTAGACGTTTTTGCTTCAAAATAGCTATTTCACCCACCCTGTGGTTATGGATGAAATTTTGACCCAAAAACAAAATTTTCCGAATTTCGACCAAGCAACATCGGTTTTAGAAGAATACATTTCCTTTCTAATGGTGCAAAAACTACGTCTCTAGCTCTTGTTTTCAAAAGTTATGGCCTTTTAAAGTTAGACGTTTTTGCTTCAAAATAGCTATTTCACCCACCCTGTGGTTATGGATGAAATTTTGACCCAAAAACAAAATTTTCCGAATTTCGACCAAGCAACATCGGTTTTAGAAGAATCTTTCCTTTCTAATGGTGCAAAAACTACGTCTCTAGCTCTTGTTTTTCAAAAGTTATGGCCGTTTAAAGTTAGACGTTTTTGCTTCAAAATAGCTATTTCACCCACCCTGTGGTTATGGATGAAATTTTGACCCAAAACAAAATTTTCCGAATTTCGACCAAGCAACATCGGTTTTAGAGGAATACATTTCCTTTCTAATGGTGCAAAAACTACGTCTCTAGCTCTTGTTTTCAAAAGTATGGCCGTTTAAAGTTAGACGTTTTTGCTTCAAAATAGCTATTTCACCCACCCTGTGGTTATGGATGAAATTTTGACCCAAAAACAAAATTTTCGAATTTCGACCAAGCAACATCGGTTTTAGAGGAATACATTTCCTTTCTAATGGTGCAAAAACTACGTCTCTAGCTCTTGTTTTTCAAAAGTTATGGCCTTTTAAAGTTAGACGTTTTTGCTTCAAAATAGCTATTTCACCCACCCCTGTGGTTATGGATGAAATTTTGACCCAAAAACAAAATTTTCCGAATTTCGACCAAGCAACATTGGTTTAAGAGGAATACATTTCCTTTCTAATGGTGCAAAAACTACGTCTCTAGCTCTTGTTTTCAAAAGTTATGGCCTTTTAAAGTTAGACGTTTTTGCTTCAAAATAGCTATTTCACCCACCCTGGTTATGGATGAAATTTTGACCCAAAAACAAAATTTTCGAATTTCGACCAAGCAACATCGGTTTTAGAGGAATACATTTCCTTTCTAATGGTGCAAAAACTACGTCTCTAGCTCTTGTTTTTCAAAAGTTATGGCCTTTTAAAGTTAGACGTTTTTGCTTCAAAATAGCTATTTCACCCACCCTGTGGTTATGGATGAAATTTTGACCCAAAAACAAAATTTTCCGAATTTCGACCAAGCAACATCGGTTTTAGAGAATACATTTCCTTTCTAATGGTGCAAAAACTACGTCTCTAGCTCTTGTTTTCAAAAGTTATGGCCTTTTAAAGTTAGACGTTTTTGCTTCAAAATAGCTATTTCACCCACCCTGTGGTTATGGATGAAATTTTGACCCAAAAACAAAATTTTCCGAATTTCGACCAAGCAACATCGGTTTTAGAGGAATACATTTCCTTTCTAATGGTGCAAAAACTACGTCTCTAGCTCTTGTTTTCAAAAGTTATGGCCGTTTTAAGAGTTAGACGTTTTTGCTTCAAAATAGCTATTTCACCCACCCTGTGGTTATGGATGAAATTTTGACCCAAAAACAAAATTTTCCGAATTTCGACCAAGCAACATCGGTTTTAGAGAAATACATTTCCTTTCTAATGGTGCAAAAACTACGTCTCTAGCTCTTGTTTTCAAAAGTTATGGCCTTTTAAAGTTAGACGTTTTTGCTTCAAAATAGCTATTTCACCCACCCTGTGGTTATGGATGAAATTTTGACCCAAAAACAAAATTTTCGAATTTCGACCAAGCAACATCGGTTTTAGAGGAATACATTTCCTTTCTAATGGTGCAAAAACTACGTCTCTAGCTCTTGTTTTTCAAAAGTTATGGCCGTTTAAAGTTAGACGTTTTTGCTTCAAAATAGCTATTTCACCCACCCTGGTTATGGATGAAATTTTGACCCAAAACAAAATTTTCCGAATTTCGACCAAGCAACATCGGTTTTAGAAGAATACATTTCCTTTCTAATGGTGCAAAAACTACGTCTCTAGCTCTTGTTTTTCAAAAGTTATGGCCTTTTAAAGTTAGACGTTTTTGCTTCAAAATAGCTATTTCACCCACCCTGTGGTTATGGATGAAATTTTGACCCAAAAACAAAATTTTCGAATTTCGACCAAGCAACATCGGTTTTAGAGGAATACTTTTCCTTTCTAATGGTGCAAAAACTACGTCTCTAGCTCTTGTTTTCAAAAGTTATGGCCGTTTAAAGTTAGACGTTTTTGCTTCAAAATAGCTATTTCACCCACCCTGTGGTTATGGATGAAATTTTGACCCAAAACAAAATTTTCGAATTTCGACCAAGCAACATCGGTTTTAGAGGAATACATTTCCTTTCTAATGGTGCAAAAACTACGTCTCTAGCTCTTGTTTTCAAAAGTTATGGCCGTTTAAAGTTAGACGTTTTTGCTTCAAAATAGCTATTTCACCCACCCTGTGGTTATGGATGAAATTTTGACCCAAAAACAAAATTTTCGAATTTCGACCAAGCAACATCGGTTTTAGAGGAATACATTTCCTTTCTAATGGTGCAAAAACTACGTCTCTAGCTCTTGTTTTCAAAAGTTATGGCCTTTTAAAGTTAGACGTTTTTGCTTCAAAATAGCTATTTCACCCACCTGTGGTTATGGATGAAATTTTGACCCAAAAACAAAATTTTCCGAATTTCGACCAAGCAACATCGGTTTTAGAAATACATTTCCTTTCTAATGGTGCAAAAACTACGTTTCTAGCTCTTGTTTTCAAAAGTTATGGCCTTTTAAAGTTAGACGTTTTTGCTTCAAAATAGCTATTTCACCCACCCTGTGGTTATGGATGAAATTTTGACCCAAAAACAAAATTTTCGAATTTCGACCAAGCAACATCGGTTTTAGAGGAATACATTTCCTTTCTAATGGTGCAAAAACTACGTCTCTAGCTCTTGTTTTCAAAAGTTATGGCCGTTTAAAGTTAGACGTTTTTGCTTCAAAATAGCTATTTCACCCACCCCTGTGGTTATGGATGAAATTTTGACCCAAAAACAAAATTTTCCGAATTTCGACCAAACAACATGGGTTTTAGAGGAATACATTTCCTTTCTAATGGTGCAAAAACTACGTCTCTAGCTCTTGTTTTCAAAAGTTATGGCCTTTTAAAGTTAGACGTTTTGCTTCAAAATAGCTATTTCACCCACCCTGTGGTTATGGATGAAATTTTGACCCAAAAACAAAATTTTCGAATTTCGACCAAGCAACATCGGTTTTAGAGGAATACATTTCCTTTCTAATGGTGCAAAAACTACGTCTCTAGCTCTTGTTTTTCAAAAGTTATGGCCGTTTAAAGTTAGACGTTTTTGCTTCAAAATAGCTATTTCACCCACCCTGTGGTTATGGATGAAATTTTGACCCAAAAACAAAATTTTCCGAATTTCGACCAAGCAACATTGGTTTTGGGAATACATTTCCTTTCTAATGGTGCAAAAACTACGTCTCTAGCTCTTGTTTTCAAAAGTTATGGCCTTTTAAAGTTAGACGTTTTTGCTTCAAAATAGCTATTTCACCCACCCTGTGGTTATGGATGAAATTTTGACCCAAAAACAAAATTTTCCGAATTTCGACCAAGCTACATCGGTTTTAGAGGAATACATTTCCTTTCTAATGGTGCAAAAACTACGTCTCTAGCTCTTGTTTTCAAAAGTTATGGCCGTTTTAAAGTTAGACGTTTTTGCTTCAAAATAGCTATTTCACCCACCCTGTGGTTATGGATGAAATTTTGACCCAAAAACAAAATTTTCCGAATTTCGACCAAGCAACATCGGTTTTAGAGGAATACATTTCCTTTCTAATGGTGCAAAAACTACGTCTCTAGCTCTTGTTTTCAAAAGTTATGGCCTTTTAAAGTTAGACGTTTTTGCTTCAAAATAGCTATTTCACCCACCCTGTGGTTATGGATGAAATTTTGACCCAAAACAAAATTTTCGAATTTCGACCAAGCAACATCGGTTTTAGAGGAATACATTTCCTTTCTAATGGTGCAAAAACTACGTCTCTAGCTCTTGTTTTCAAAAGTTATGGCCTTTTAAAGTTAGACGTTTTTGCTTCAAAATAGCTATTTCACCCACCCTGTGGTTATGGATGAAATTTTGACCCAAAAACAAAATTTTCCGAATTTCGACCAAGCAACATGGGTTTTAGAGGAATACATTTCCTTTCTAATGGTGCAAAAACTACGTCTCTAGCTCTTGTTTTCAAAAGTTATGGCCGTTTTAAAGTTAGACGTTTTTGCTTCAAAATAGCTATTTCACCCACCCTGTGGTTATGGATGAAATTTTGACCCAAAAACAAAATTTTCCGAATTTCGACCAAGCAACATGGGTTTTAGAGGAATACATTTCCTTTCTAATGGTGCAAAAACTACGTCTCTAGCTCTTGTTTTCAAAAGTTATGGCCGTTTAAAGTTAGACGTTTTTGCTTCAAAATAGCTATTTCACCCACCCTGTGGTTATGGATGAAATTTTGACCCAAAAACAAAATTTTCGAATTTCGACCAAGCAACATCGGTTTTAGAAATACATTTCCTTTCTAATGGTGCAAAAACTACGTCTCTAGCTCTTGTTTTTCAAAAGTTATGGCCGTTTAAAGTTAGACGTTTTTGCTTCAAAATAGCTATTTCACCCACCCTGTGGTTATGGATGAAATTTTGACCCAAAAACAAAATTTTCCGAATTTCGACCAAGCAACATCGGTTTTAGAGAAATACATTTCCTTTCTAATGGTGCAAAAACTACGTCTCTAGCTCTTGTTTTCAAAAGTTATGGCCGTTTAAAGTTAGACGTTTTTGCTTCAAAATAGCTATTTCACCCACCCCTGGTTATGGATGAAATTTTGACCCAAAAACAAAATTTTCCGAATTTCGACCAAGCAACATCGGTTTTAGAGAATACATTTCCTTTCTAATGGTGCAAAAACTACGTCTCTAGCTCTTGTTTTCAAAAGTTATGGCCTTTTAAAGTTAGACGTTTTTGCTTCAAAATAGCTATTTCACCCACCCTGTGGTTATGGATGAAATTTTGACCCAAAAACAAAATTTTCCGAATTTCGACCAAGCAACATCGGTTTTAGAGAATACATTTCCTTTCTAATGGTGCAAAAACTACGTCTCTAGCTCTTGTTTTCAAAAGTGATGGCCTTTTAAAGTTAGACGTTTTTGCTTCAAAATAGCTATTTCACCCACCCCTGTGGTTATGGATGAAATTTTGACCCAAAAACAAAATTTTCCGAATTTCGACCAAGCAACATCGGTTTTAGAGGAATACATTTCCTTTCTAATGGTGCAAAAACTACGTCTCTAGCTCTTGTTTTCAAAAGTTATGGCCTTTTAAAGTTAGACGTTTTTGCTTCAAAATAGCTATTTCACCCACCCTGTGGTTATGGATGAAATTTTGACCCAAAAACAAAATTTTCCGAATTTCGACCAAGCAACATCGGTTTTAGAGGAATACATTTCCTTTCTAATGGTGCAAAAACTACGTCTCTAGCTCTTGTTTTTCAAAAGTTATGGCCGTTTAAAGTTAGACGTTTTTGCTTCAAAATAGCTATTTCACCCACCCCTGTGGTTATGGATGAAATTTTGACCCAAAAACAAAATTTTCCGAATTTCGACCAAGCAACATGGGTTTTAGAGAAATACATTTCCTTTCTAATGGTGCAAAAACTACGTCTCTAGCTCTTGTTTTTCAAAAGTTATGGCCGTTTAAAGTTAGACGTTTTTGCTTCAAAATAGCTATTTCACCCACCCCTGTGGTTATGGATGAAATTTTGACCCAAAAACAAAATTTTCCGAATTTCGACCAAGCAACATCGGTTTTAGAGAATACATTTCCTTTCTAATGGTGCAAAAACTACGTCTCTAGCTCTTGTTTTCAAAAGTTATGGCCTTTTAAAGTTAGACGTTTTTGCTTCAAAATAGCTATTTCACCCACCCTGTGGTTATGGATGAAATTTTGACCCAAAAACAAAATTTTCCGAATTTCGACCAAGCAACATCGGTTTTAGAGGAATACATTTCCTTTCTAATGGTGCAAAAACTACGTCTCTAGCTCTTGTTTTTCAAAAGTTATGGCCTTTTAAAGTTAGACGTTTTTGCTTCAAAATAGCTATTTCACCCACCCTGTGGTTATGGATGAAATTTTGACCCAAAAACAAAATTTTCGAATTTCGACCAAGCAACATCGGTTTTAGAGGAATACATTTCCTTTCTAATGGTGCCAAAAAGCTACGTATCTAGCTCTTGTTTTCAAAAGTTATGGCCGTTTAAAGTTAGACGTTTTTGCTTCAAAATAGCTATTTCACCCACCCTGTGGTTATGGATGAAATTTTGACCCAAAAACAAAATTTTCCGAATTTCGACCAAGCAACATCGGTTTTAGAGGAATACATTTCCTTTCTAATGGTGCAAAAACTACGTCTCTAGCTCTTGTTTTCAAAAGTTATGGCCTTTTAAAGTTAGACGTTTTTGCTTCAAAATAGCTATTTCACCCACCCTGTGGTTATGGATGAAATTTTGACCCAAAACAAAATTTTCCGAATTTCGACCAAGCAACATCGGTTTTAGAGGAATACATTTCCTTTCTAATGGTGCAAAAACTACGTCTCTAGCTCTTGTTTTCAAAAGTTATGGCCGTTTAAAGTTAGACGTTTTTGCTTCAAAATAGCTATTTCACCCACCCTGTGGTTATGGATGAAATTTTGACCCAAAAACAAAATTTTCCGAATTTCGACCAAGCAACATCGGTTTTAGAGGAATACATTTCCTTTCTAATGGTGCAAAAACTACGTCTCTAGCTCTTGTTTTCAAAAGTTATGGCCGTTTAAAGTTAGACGTTTTTGCTTCAAAATAGCTATTTCACCCACCCCTGTGGTTATGGATGAAATTTTGACCCAAAACAAAATTTTCCGAATTTCGACCAAGCAACATGGGTTTTAGAGGAATACATTTCCTTTCTAATGGTGCAAAAACTACGTCTCTAGCTCTTGTTTTCAAAAGTTATGGCCGTTTAAAGTTAGACGTTTTTGCTTCAAAATAGCTATTTCACCCACCCCTGGTTATGGATGAAATTTTGACCCAAAAACAAAATTTTCAATTTCGACCAAGCAACATCGGTTTTAGAGAATACATTTCCTTTCTAATGGTGCAAAAACTACGTCTCTAGCTCTTGTTTTCAAAAGTTATGGCCGTTTAAAGTTAGACGTTTTTGCTTCAAAATAGCTATTTCACCCACCCTGTGGTTATGGATGAAATTTTGACCCTAAAACAAATTTTCCGAATTTCGACCAAGCAACATCGGTTTTAGAGGAATACATTTCCTTTCTAATGGTGCAAAAACTACGTCTCTAGCTCTTGTTTTCAAAAGTTATGGCCGTTTAAAGTTAGACGTTTTTGCTTCAAAATAGCTATTTCACCCACCCTGTGGTTATGGATGAAATTTTGACCCAAAAACAAAATTTTCCGAATTTCGACCAAGCAACATCGGTTTTAGAGGAATACATTTCCTTTCTAATGGTGCAAAAACTACGTATCTAGCTCTTGTTTTCAAAAGTTATGGCCGTTTAAAGTTAGACGTTTTTGCTTCAAAATAGCTATTTCACCCACCCTGTGGTTATGGATGAAATTTTGACCCTAAAAACAAAAAATTTTCCGAATTTCGACCAAGCAACATCGGTTTTAGAATACATTTCCTTTCTAATGGTGCAAAAACTACGTCTCTAGCTCTTGTTTTCAAAAGTTATGGCCGTTTAAAGTTAGACGTTTTTGCTTCAAAATAGCTATTTCACCCACCCTGTGGTTATGGATGAAATTTTGACCCAAAAACAAAATTTTCCGAATTTCGACCAAGCAACATTGGTTTTAGAGAATACATTTCCTTTCTAATGGTGCAAAAACTACGTCTCTAGCTCTTGTTTTCAAAAGTTATGGCCGTTTAAAGTTAGACGTTTTTGCTTCAAAATAGCTATTTCACCCACCCTGTGGTTATGGATGAAATTTTGACCCAAAAACAAAATTTTCCGAATTTCGACCAAGCAACATCGGTTTTAGAGGAATACATTTCCTTTCTAATGGTGCAAAAACTACGTCTCTAGCTCTTGTTTTCAAAAGTTATGGCCGTTTAAAGTTAGACGTTTTTGCTTCAAAATAGCTATTTCACCCACCTGTGGTTATGGATGAAATTTTGACCCAAAACAAAATTTTCGAATTTCGACCAAGCAACATCGGTTTTAGAGAATACATTTCCTTTCTGATGGTGCAAAAACTACGTCTCTAGCTCTTGTTTTCAAAAGTTATGGCCGTTTAAAGTTAGACGTTTTTGCTTCAAAATAGCTATTTCACCCACCCTGTGGTTATGGATGAAATTTTGACCCAAAAACAAAATTTTCCGAATTTCGACCAAGCAACATCGGTTTTAGAGAATACATTTCCTTTCTAATGGTGCAAAAACTACGTCTCTAGCTCTTGTTTTCAAAAGTTATGGCCGTTTAAAGTTAGACGTTTTTGCTTCAAAATAGCTATTTCACCCACCCTGTGGTTATGGATGAAATTTTGACCCAAAAACAAAATTTTCGAATTTCGACCAAGCAACATCGGTTTTAGAGGAATACATTTCCTTTCTCATGGTGCAAAAACTACGTCTCTAGCTCTTGTTTTCAAAAGTTATGGCCGTTTAAAGTTAGACGTTTTTGCTTCAAAATAGCTATTTCACCCACCCTGTGGTTATGGATGAAATTTTGACCCAAAAACAAAATTTTCGAATTTCGACCAAGCAACATCGGTTTTAGAGGAATACATTTCCTTTCTAATGGTGCAAAAACTACGTCTCTAGCTCTTGTTTTCAAAAGTTATGGCCGTTTAAAGTTAGACGTTTTTGCTTCAAAATAGCTATTTCACCCACCCTGTGGTTATGGATGAAATTTTGACCCAAAAACAAAATTTTCCGAATTTCGACCAAGCAACATCGGTTTTAGAGGAATACATTTCCTTTCTAATGGTGCAAAAACTACGTCTCTAGCTCTTGTTTTCAAAAGTTATGGCCGTTTTAAAGTTAGACGTTTTTGCTTCAAAATAGCTATTTCACCCACCCTGTGGTTATGGATGAAATTTTGACCCAAAACAAAATTTTCCGAATTTCGACCAAGCAACATCGGTTTTAGAGGAATACATTTCCTTTCTAATGGTGCAAAAACTACGTCTCTAGCTCTTGTTTTCAAAAGTTATGGCCTTTTAAAGTAAGACGTTTTTGCTTCAAAATAGCTATTTCACCCACCCTGTGGTTATGGATGAAATTTTGACCCAAAAACAAAATTTTCCGAATTTCGACCAAGCAACATCGGTTTTAGAAATACATTTCCTTTCTAATGGTGCAAAAACTACGTCTCTAGCTCTTGTTTTCAAAAGTTATGGCCGTTTAAAGTTAGACGTTTTTGCTTCAAAATAGCTATTTCACCCACCCTGTGGTTATGGATGAAATTTTGACCCAAAAACAAAATTTTCCGAATTTCGACCAAGCAACATGGGTTTTAGAGGAATACATTTCCTTTCTAATGGTGCAAAAACTACGTCTCTAGCTCTTGTTTTCAAAAGTTATGGCCGTTTAAAGTTAGACGTTTTTGCTTCAAAATAGCTATTTCACCCACCCTGTGGTTATGGATGAAATTTTGACCCAAAAACAAAATTTTCCGAATTTCGACCAAGCAACATCGGTTTTAGAGGAATACATTTCCTTTCTAATGGTGCAAAAACTACGTCTCTAGCTCTTGTTTTTCAAAAGTTATGGCCTTTTAAAGTTAGACGTTTTTGCTTCAAAATAGCTATTTCACCCACCCCTGTGGTTATGGATGAAATTTTGACCCAAAAACAAAATTTTCCGAATTTCGACCAAGCAACATCGGTTTTAGAGGAATAAATTTCCTCTCTAATGGTGCAAAAACTACGTCTCTAGCTCTTGTTTTTCAAAAGTTATGGCCGTTTAAAGTTAGACGTTTTTGCTTCAAAATAGCTATTTCACCCACCCCTGTGGTTATGGATGAAATTTTGACCCAAAACAAAATTTTCCGAATTTCGACCAAGCAACATCGGTTTTAGAGGAATACATTTCCTTTCTAATGGTGCAAAAACTACGTCTCTAGCTCTTGTTTTCAAAAGTTATGGCCTTTTAAAGTTAGACGTTTTTGCTTCAAAATAGCTATTTCACCCACCCTGTGGTTATGGATGAAATTTTGACCCAA
This sequence comes from Anopheles arabiensis, assembly GCF_016920715.1. Taxonomy (NCBI): domain Eukaryota; kingdom Metazoa; phylum Arthropoda; class Insecta; order Diptera; family Culicidae; genus Anopheles; species Anopheles arabiensis. The sequence continues at coordinate 108,546 of NW_024412132.1, forward strand.
AAACAAAATTTTCCGAATTTCGACCAAGCAACATCGGTTTTAGAGAATACATTTCCTTTCTAATGGTGCAAAAACTACGTCTCTAGCTCTTGTTTTCAAAAGTTATGGCCGTTTTAAGTTAGACGTTTTTGCTTCAAAATAGCTATTTCACCCACCCTGTGGTTATGGATGAAATTTTGACCCAAAAACAAAATTTTCCGAATTTCGACCAAGCAACATCGGTTTTAGAGAATACATTTCCTTTCTAATGGTGCAAAAACTACGTCTCTAGCTCTTGTTTTCAAAAGTTATGGCCGTTTAAAGTTAGACGTTTTTGCTTCAAAATAGCTATTTCACCCACCCTGTGGTTATGGATGAAATTTTGACCCAAAAACAAAATTTTCCGAATTTCGACCAAGCAACATCGGTTTTAGAGGAATACATTTCCTTTCTAATGGTGCAAAAACTACGTCTCTAGCTCTTGTTTTCAAAAGTTATGGCCGTTTAAAGTTAGACGTTTTTGCTTCAAAATAGCTATTTCACCCACCCTGTGGTTATGGATGAAATTTTGACCCAAAAACAAAATTTTCCGAATTTCGACCAAGCAACATCGGTTTTAGAGGAATACATTTCCTTTCTAATGGTGCAAAAACTACGTCTCTAGCTCTTGTTTTCAAAAGTTATGGCCTTTTAAAGTTAGACGTTTTTGCTTCAAAATAGCTATTTCACCCACCCTGTGGTTATGGATGAAATTTTGACCCAAAAACAAAATTTTCCGAATTTCGACCAAGCAACATCGGTTTTAGAGAATACATTTCCTTTCTAATGGTGCAAAAACTACGTCTCTAGCTCTTGTTTTCAAAAGTTATGGCCTTTTAAAGTTAGACGTTTTTGCTTCAAAATAGCTATTTCACCCACCCTGTGGTTATGGATGAAATTTTGACCCAAAAACAAAATTTTCCGAATTTCGACCAAGCAACATCGGTTTTAGAGAATACATTTCCTTTCTAATGGTGCAAAAACTACGTCTCTAGCTCTTGTTTTCAAAAGTTATGGCCGTTTAAAGTTAGACGTTTTTGCTTCAAAATAGCTATTTCACCCACCCTGTGGTTATGGATGAAATTTTGACCCAAAAACAAAATTTTCCGAATTTCGACCAAGCAACATCGGTTTTAGAGGAATACATTTCCTTTCTAATGGTGCAAAAACTACGTCTCTAGCTCTTGTTTTCAAAAGTTATGGCCGTTTAAAGTTAGACGTTTTTGCTTCAAAATAGCTATTTCACCCACCCCTGTGGTTATGGATGAAATTTTGACCCAAAAACAAAATTTTCCGAATTTCGACCAAGCAACATCGGTTTTAGAGAATACATTTCCTTTCTAATGGTGCAAAAACTACGTCTCTAGCTCTTGTTTTCAAAAGTTATGGCCTTTTAAAGTTAGACGTTTTTGCTTCAAAATAGCTATTTCACCCACCCTGTGGTTATGGATGAAATTTTGACCCAAAAACAAAATTTTCGAATTTCGACCAAGCAACATCGGTTTTAGAGAAATACATTTCCTTTCTAATGGTGCAAAAACTACGTCTCTAGCTCTTGTTTTCAAAAGTTATGGCCGTTTAAAGTTAGACGTTTTTGCTTCAAAATAGCTATTTCACCCACCCCTGGTTATGGATGAAATTTTGACCCAAAAACAAAATTTTCCGAATTTCGACCAAGCAACATCGGTTTTAGAGGAATACATTTCCTTTCTAATGGTGCAAAAACTACGTCTCTAGCTCTTGTTTTCAAAAGTTATGGCCGTTTAAAGTTAGACGTTTTTGCTTCAAAATAGCTATTTCACCCACCCTGTGGTTATGGATGAAATTTTGACCCAAAAACAAAATTTTCCGAATTTCGACCAAGCAACATCGGTTTTAGAGGAATACATTTCCTTTCTAATGGTGCAAAAACTACGTCTCTAGCTCTTGTTTTCAAAAGTTATGGCCGTTTAAAGTTAGACGTTTTTGTTTCAAAATAGCTATTTCACCCACCCTGTGGTTATGGATGAAATTTTGACCCAAAAACAAAATTTTCCGAATTTCGACCAAGCAACATCGGTTTTAGAGGAATACATTTCCTTTCTAATGGTGCAAAAACTACGTCTCTAGCTCTTGTTTTTCAAAAGTTATGGCCTTTTAAAGTTAGACGTTTTTGCTTCAAAATAGCTATTTCACCCACCCTGTGGTTATGGATGAAATTTTGACCCAAAAACAAAATTTTCCGAATTTCGACCAAGCAACATCGGTTTTAGAGAATACATTTCCTTTCTAATGGTGCAAAAACTACGTCTCTAGCTCTTGTTTTCAAAAGTTATGGCCTTTTAAAGTTAGACGTTTTTGCTTCAAAATAGCTATTTCACCCACCTGTGGTTATGGATGAAATTTTGACCCAAAAACAAAATTTTCCGAATTTCGACCAAGCAACATCGGTTTTAGAGAATACATTTCCTTTCTAATGGTGCAAAAACTACGTCTCTAGCTCTTGTTTTCAAAAGTTATGGCCGTTTAAAGTTAGACGTTTTTGCTTCAAAATAGCTATTTCACCCACCCTGTGGTTATGGATGAAATTTTGACCCAAAAACAAAATTTTCCGAATTTCGACCAAGCAACATCGGTTTTAGAGAATACATTTCCTTTCTAATGGTGCAAAAACTACGTCTCTAGCTCTTGTTTTCAAAAGTTATGGCCTTTTAAAGTTAGACGTTTTTGCTTCAAAATAGCTATTTCACCCACCCTGTGGTTATGGATGAAATTTTGACCCAAAACAAAATTTTCCGAATTTCGACCAAGCAACATCGGTTTTAGAGGAATACATTTCCTTTCTAATGGTGCAAAAACTACGTCTCTAGCTCTTGTTTTCAAAACTTATGGCCGTTTAAAGTTAGACGTTTTTGCTTCAAAATAGCTATTTCACCCACCCTGTGGTTATGGATGAAATTTTGACCCAAAAACAAAATTTTCCGAATTTCGACCAAGCAACATCGGTTTTAGAGGAATACATTTCCTTTCTAATGGTGCAAAAACTACGTCTCTAGCTCTTGTTTTCAAAAGTTATGGCCTTTTAAAGTTAGACGTTTTTGCTTCAAAATAGCTATTTCACCCACCCCTGTGGTTATGGATGAAATTTTGACCCAAAAACAAAATTTTCCGAATTTCGACCAAGCAACATCGGTTTTAGAGGAATACATTTCCTTTCTAATGGTGCAAAAACTACGTCTCTAGCTCTTGTTTTCAAAAGTTATGGCCTTTTAAAGTTAGACGTTTTTGCTTCAAAATAGCTATTTCACCCACCCTGTGGTTATGGATGAAATTTTGACCCAAAAACAAAATTTTCGAATTTCGACCAAGCAACATCGGTTTTAGAGAAATACATTTCCTTTCTAATGGTGCAAAAACTACGTCTCTAGCTCTTGTTTTCAAAAGTTATGGCCGTTTTAAGAGTTGACGTTTTTGCTTCAAAATAGCTATTTCACCCACCCTGTGGTTATGGATGAAATTTTGACCCAAAAACAAAATTTTCCGAATTTCGACCAAGCAACATCGGTTTTAGAGGAATACATTTCCTTTCTAATGGTGCAAAAACTACGTCTCTAGCTCTTGTTTTCAAAAGTTATGGCCGTGTAAAAGTTAGACGTTTTTGCTTCAAAATAGCTATTTCACCCACCCTGTGGTTATGGATGAAATTTTGACCCAAAAACAAAATTTTCCGAATTTCGACCAAGCAACATCGGTTTTAGAGAATACATTTCCTTTCTAATGGTGCAAAAACTACGTATCTAGCTCTTGTTTTCAAAAGTTATGGCCGTTTAAAGTTAGACGTTTTTGCTTCAAAATAGCTATTTCACCCACCCTGTGGTTATGGATGAAATTTTGACCCAAAACAAAATTTTCCGAATTTCGACCAAGCAACATCGGTTTTAGAGGAATACATTTCCTTTCTAATGGTGCAAAAACTACGTCTCTAGCTCTTGTTTTCAAAAGTTATGGCCGTTTTAAAGTTAGACGTTTTTGCTTCAAAATAGCTATTTCACCCACCCTGTGGTTATGGATGAAATTTTGACCCAAAAACAAAATTTTCCGAATTTCGACCAAGCAACATCGGTTTTAGAGAATACATTTCCTTTCTAATGGTGCAAAAACTACGTCTCTAGCTCTTGTTTTCAAAAGTTATGGCCTTTTAAAGTTAGACGTTTTGCTTCAAAATAGCTATTTCACCCACCCCTGTGGTTATGGATGAAATTTTGACCCAAAAACAAAATTTTCGAATTTCGACCAAGCAACATGGGTTTTAGAGGAATACATTTCCTTTCTAATGGTGCAAAAACTACGTCTCTAGCTCTTGTTTTCAAAAGTTATGGCCGTTTAAAGTTAGACGTTTTTGCTTCAAAATAGCTATTTCACCCACCCTGTGGTTATGGATGAAATTTTGACCCAAAAACAAAATTTTCGAATTTCGACCAAGCAACATCGGTTTTAGAGGAATACATTTCCTTTCTAATGGTGCAAAAACTACGTCTCTAGCTCTTGTTTTCAAAAGTTATGGCCGTTTAAAGTTAGACGTTTTTGCTTCAAAATAGCTATTTCACCCACCCTGTGGTTATGGATGAAATTTTGACCCAAAAACAAAATTTTCCGAATTTCGACCAAGCAACATCGGTTTTAGAGAATACATTTCCTTTCTAATGGTGCAAAAACTACGTCTCTAGCTCTTGTTTTCAAAAGTTATGGCCGTTTAAAGTTAGACGTTTTTGCTTCAAAATAGCTATTTCACCCACCCTGTGGTTATGGATGAAATTTTGACCCAAAAACAAAATTTTCGAATTTCGACCAAGCAACATCGGTTTTAGAGGAATACATTTCCTTTCTAATGGTGCAAAAACTACGTCTCTAGCTCTTGTTTTTCAAAAGTTATGGCCGTTTAAAGTTAGACGTTTTTGCTTCAAAATAGCTATTTCACCCACCCTGTGGTTATGGATGAAATTTTGACCCAAAAACAAAATTTTCCGAATTTCGACCAAGCAACATCGGTTTTAGAGGAATACATTTCCTTTCTAATGGTGCAAAAACTACGTCTCTAGCTCTTGTTTTCAAAAGTTATGGCCTTTTAAAGTTAGACGTTTTGCTTCAAAATAGCTATTTCACCCACCCCTGTGGTTATGGATGAAATTTTGACCCAAAAACAAAATTTTCCGAATTTCGACCAAGCAACATCGGTTTTAGAAATACATTTCCTTTCTAATGGTGCAAAAACTACGTCTCTAGCTCTTGTTTTCAAAAGTTATGGCCGTTTAAAGTTAGACGTTTTTGCTTCAAAATAGCTATTTCACCCACCCTGTGGTTATGGATGAAATTTTGACCCAAAAACAAAATTTTCCGAATTTCGACCAAGCAACATCGGTTTTAGAAATACATTTCCTTTCTAATGGTGCAAAAACTACGTCTCTAGCTCTTGTTTTCAAAAGTTATGGCCGTTTAAACTTAGACGTTTTTGCTTCAAAATAGCTATTTCACCCACCCCTGTGGTTATGGATGAAATTTTGACCCAAAAACAAAATTTTCCGAATTTCGACCAAGCAACATCGGTTTTAGAGAATACATTTCCTTTCTAATGGTGCAAAAACTACGTCTCTAGCTCTTGTTTTCAAAAGTTATGGCCTTTTAAAGTTAGACGTTTTTGCTTCAAAATAGCTATTTCACCCACCCTGTGGTTATGGATGAAATTTTGACCCAAAAACAAAATTTTCCGAATTTCGACCAAGCAACATCGGTTTTAGAAATACATTTCCTTTCTAATGGTGCAAAAACTACGTCTCTAGCTCTTGTTTTCAAAAGTTATGGCCGTTTAAAGTTAGACGTTTTTGCTTCAAAATAGCTATTTCACCCACCCTGTGGTTATGGATGAAATTTTGACCCAAAAACAAAATTTTCCGAATTTCGACCAAGCAACATCGGTTTTAGAGAATACATTTCCTTTCTAATGGTGCAAAAACTACGTCTCTAGCTCTTGTTTTTCAAAAGTTATGGCCGTTTAAAGTTAGACGTTTTTGCTTCAAAATAGCTATTTCACCCACCCTGTGGTTATGGATGAAATTTTGACCCAAAAACAAAATTTTCCGAATTTCGACCAAGCAACATCGGTTTTAGAGGAATACATTTCCTTTCTAATGGTGCAAAAACTACGTCTCTAGCTCTTGTTTTCAAAAGTTATGGCCTTTTAAAGTTAGACGTTTTTGCTTCAAAATAGCTATTTCACCCACCCTGTGGTTATGGATGAAATTTTGACCCAAAAACAAAATTTTCGAATTTCGACCAAGCAACATCGGTTTTAGAGGAATACATTTCCTTTCTAATGGTGCAAAAACTACGTCTCTAGCTCTTGTTTTCAAAAGTTATGGCCGTTTGAGAGTTAGACGTTTTTGCTTCAAAATAGCTATTTCACCCACCCTGTGGTTATGGATGAAATTTTGACCCAAAAACAAAATTTTCCGAATTTCGACCAAGCAACATCGGTTTTAGAGAAATACATTTCCTTTCTAATGGTGCAAAAACTACGTCTCTAGCTCTTGTTTTCAAAAGTTATGGCCGTTTAAAGTTAGACGTTTTTGCTTCAAAATAGCTATTTCACCCACCCCTGTGGTTATGGATGAAATTTTGACCCAAAAACAAAATTTTCGAATTTCGACCAAGCAACATCGGTTTTAGAAATACATTTCCTTTCTAATGGTGCAAAAACTACGTCTCTAGCTCTTGTTTTCAAAAGTTATGGCCGTTTAAAGTTAGACGTTTTTGCTTCAAAATAGCTATTTCACCCACCCTGTGGTTATGGATGAAATTTTGACCCAAAAACAAAATTTTCCGAATTTCGACCAAGCAACATCGGTTTTAGAAGAATACATTTCCTTTCTAATGGTGCAAAAACTACGTCTCTAGCTCTTGTTTTCAAAAGTTATGGCCGTTTTAAGTTAGACGTTTTTGCTTCAAAATAGCTATTTCACCCACCCTGTGGTTATGGATGAAATTTTGACCCAAAAACAAAATTTTCCGAATTTCGACCAAGCAACATCGGTTTTAGAGGAATACATTTCCTTTCTAATGGTGCAAAAACTACGTCTCTAGCTCTTGTTTTCAAAAGTTATGGCCGTTTAAAGTTAGACGTTTTTGCTTCAAAATAGCTATTTCACCCACCCTGTGGTTATGGATGAAATTTTGACCCAAAAACAAAATTTTCCGAATTTCGACCAAGCAACATCGGTTTTAGAGGAATACATTTCCTTTCTAATGGTGCAAAAACTACGTCTCTAGCTCTTGTTTTCAAAAGTTATGGCCGTTTAAAGTTAGACGTTTTTGCTTCAAAATAGCTATTTCACCCACCCTGTGGTTATGGATGAAATTTTGACCCAAAACAAAATTTTCGAATTTCGACCAAGCAACATCGGTTTTAGAAATACATTTCCTTTCTAATGGTGCAAAAACTACGTCTCTAGCTCTTGTTTTTCAAAAGTTATGGCCGTTTAAAGTTAGACGTTTTTGCTTCAAAATAGCTATTTCACCCACCCTGTGGTTATGGATGAAATTTTGACCCAAAAACAAAATTTTCCGAATTTCGACCAAGCAACATCGGTTTTAGAGGAATACATTTCCTTTCTAATGGTGCAAAAACTACGTCTCTAGCTCTTGTTTTCAAAAGTTATGGCCGTTTAAAGTTAGACGTTTTTGCTTCAAAATAGCTATTTCACCCACCCTGTGGTTATGGATGAAATTTTGACCCAAAAACAAAATTTTCGAATTTCGACCAAGCAACATCGGTTTTAGAGAATACATTTCCTTTCTAATGGTGCAAAAACTACGTCTCTAGCTCTTGTTTTTCAAAAGTTATGGCCGTTTAAAGTTAGACGTTTTTGCTTCAAAATAGCTATTTCACCCACCCTGTGGTTATGGATGAAATTTTGACCCAAAAACAAAATTTTCGAATTTCGACCAAGCAACATCGGTTTTAGAAATACATTTCCTTTCTAATGGTGCAAAAACTACGTCTCTAGCTCTTGTTTTCAAAAGTTATGGCCGTTTAAAGTTAGACGTTTTTGCTTCAAAATAGCTATTTCACCCACCCTGTGGTTATGGATGAAATTTTGACCCAAAAACAAAATTTTCCGAATTTCGACCAAGCAACATCGGTTTTAGAAATACATTTCCTTTCTAATGGTGCAAAAACTACGTCTCTAGCTCTTGTTTTCAAAAGTTATGGCCTTTTAAAGTTAGACGTTTTTGCTTCAAAATAGCTATTTCACCCACCCTGTGGTTATGGATGAAATTTTGACCCAAAAACAAAATTTTCCGAATTTCGACCAAGCAACATCGGTTTTAGAAATACATTTCCTTTCTAATGGTGCAAAAACTACGTCTCTAGCTCTTGTTTTCAAAAGTTATGGCCGTTTAAAGTTAGACGTTTTTGCTTCAAAATAGCTATTTCACCCACCCTGTGGTTATGGATGAAATTTTGACCCAAAAACAAAATTTTCCGAATTTCGACCAAGCAACATCGGTTTTAGAGAAATACATTTCCTTTCTAATGGTGCAAAAACTACGTCTCTAGCTCTTGTTTTCAAAAGTTATGGCCGTTTAAAGTTAGACGTTTTTGCTTCAAAATAGCTATTTCACCCACCCTGTGGTTATGGATGAAATTTTGACCCAAAAACAAAATTTTCCGAATTTCGACCAAGCAACATCGGTTTTAGAGAAATACATTTCCTTTCTAATGGTGCAAAAACTACGTCTCTAGCTCTTGTTTTCAAAAGTTATGGCCTTTTAAAGTTAGACGTTTTTGCTTCAAAATAGCTATTTCACCCACCCTGTGGTTATGGATGAAATTTTGACCCAAAAACAAAATTTTCGAATTTCGACCAAGCAACATCGGTTTTAGAGAAATACATTTCCTTTCTAATGGTGCAAAAACTACGTCTCTAGCTCTTGTTTTCAAAAGTTATGGCCGTTTAAAGTTAGACGTTTTGCTTCAAAATAGCTATTTCACCCACCCTGTGGTTATGGATGAAATTTTGACCCAAAACAAAATTTTCCGAATTTCGACCAAGCAACATCGGTTTTAGAGGAATACATTTCCTTTCTAATGGTGCAAAAACTACGTCTCTAGCTCTTGTTTTTCAAAAGTTATGGCCGTTTAAAGTTAGACGTTTTTGCTTCAAAATAGCTATTTCACCCACCCTGTGGTTATGGATGAAATTTTGACCCAAAAACAAAATTTTCCGAATTTCGACCAAGCAACATCGGTTTTAGAAATACATTTCCTTTCTAATGGTGCAAAAACTACGTCTCTAGCTCTTGTTTTCAAAAGTTATGGCCGTTTAAAGTTAGACGTTTTTGCTTCAAAATAGCTATTTCACCCACCCTGGTTATGGATGAAATTTTGACCCAAAAACAAAATTTTCCGAATTTCGACCAAGCAACATCGGTTTTAGAGGAATACATTTCCTTTCTAATGGTGCAAAAACTACGTCTCTAGCTCTTGTTTTCAAAAGTTATGGCCGTTTAAAGTTAGACGTTTTTGCTTCAAAATAGCTATTTCACCCACCCTGTGGTTATGGATGAAATTTTGACCCAAAAACAAAATTTTCCGAATTTCGACCAAGCAACATCGGTTTTAGAGGAATACATTTCCTTTCTAATGGTGCAAAAACTACGTCTCTAGCTCTTGTTTTCAAAAGTTATGGCCGTTTAAAGTTAGACGTTTTTGCTTCAAAATAGCTATTTCACCCACCCTGTGGTTATGGATGAAATTTTGACCCAAAAACAAAATTTTCCGAATTTCGACCAAGCAACATCGGTTTTAGAGGAATACATTTCCTTTCTAATGGTGCAAAAACTACGTCTCTAGCTCTTGTTTTCAAAAGTTATGGCCGTTTTAAAGTTAGACGTTTTTGCTTCAAAATAGCTATTTCACCCACCCTGTGGTTATGGATGAAATTTTGACCCAAAAACAAAATTTTCCGAATTTCGACCAAGCAACATCGGTTTTAGAGGAATACATTTCCTTTCTAATGGTGCAAAAACTACGTCTCTAGCTCTTGTTTTCAAAAGTTATGGCCATTATAAGAGTTAGACGTTTTTGCTTCAAAATAGCTATTTCACCCACCCTGTGGTTATGGATGAAATTTTGACCCAAAACAAAATTTTCCGAATTTCGACCAAGCAACATCGGTTTTAGAGAAATACATTTCCTTTCTAATGGTGCAAAAACTACGTCTCTAGCTCTTGTTTTCAAAAGTTATGGCCTTTGGAAAAGTTAGACGTTTTTGCTTCAAAATAGCTATTTCACCCACCCCTGTGGTTATGGATGAAATTTTGACCCAAAAACAAAATTTTCCGAATTTCGACCAAGCAACATGGGTTTTAGAGAATACATTTCCTTTCTAATGGTGCAAAAACTACGTCTCTAGCTCTTGTTTTTCAAAAGTTATGGCCTTTTAAAGTTAGACGTTTTTGCTTCAAAATAGCTATTTCACCCACCCTGTGGTTATGGATGAAATTTTGACCCAAAAACAAAATTTTCGAATTTCGACCAAGCAACATCGGTTTTAGAGAAATACATTTCCTTTCTAATGGTGCAAAAACTACGTCTCTAGCTCTTGTTTTCAAAAGTTATGGCCTTTTAAAGTTAGACGTTTTTGCTTCAAAATAGCTATTTCACCCACCCTGTGGTTATGGATGAAATTTTGACCCAAAAACAAAATTTTCGAATTTCGACCAAGCAACATCGGTTTTAGAAATACATTTCCTTTCTAATGGTGCAAAAACTACGTCTCTAGCTCTTGTTTTTCAAAAGTTATGGCCTTTTAAAGTTAGACGTTTTGCTTCAAAATAGCTATTTCACCCACCCTGTGGTTATGGATGAAATTTTGACCCAAAAACAAAATTTTCCGAATTTCGACCAAGCAACATCGGTTTTAGAGAATACATTTCCTTTCTAATGGTGCAAAAACTACGTCTCTAGCTCTTGTTTTCAAAAGTTATGGCCGTTTAAAGTTAGACGTTTTTGCTTCAAAATAGCTATTTCACCCACCCTGTGGTTATGGATGAAATTTTGACCCAAAAACAAAATTTTCCGAATTTCGACCAAGCAACATCGGTTTTAGAGAAATACATTTCCTTTCTAATGGTGCAAAAACTACGTCTCTAGCTCTTGTTTTCAAAAGTTATGGCCGTTTAAAGTTAGACGTTTTTGCTTCAAAATAGCTATTTCACCCACCCTGTGGTTATGGATGAAATTTTGACCCAAAAACAAAATTTTCCGAATTTCGACCAAGCAACATCGGTTTTAGAGAAATACATTTCCTTTCTAATGGTGCAAAAACTACGTCTCTAGCTCTTGTTTTCAAAAGTTATGGCCGTTTAAAGTTAGACGTTTTTGCTTCAAAATAGCTATTTCACCCACCCCTGTGGTTATGGATGAAATTTTGACCCAAAACAAAATTTTCGAATTTCGACCAAGCAACATCGGTTTTAGAAATACATTTCCTTTCTAATGGTGCAAAAACTACGTCTCTAGCTCTTGTTTTCAAAAGTTATGGCCTTTTAAAGTTAGACGTTTTTGCTTCAAAATAGCTATTTCACCCACCCTGTGGTTATGGATGAAATTTTGACCCAAAAACAAAATTTTCCGAATTTCGACCAAGCAACATCGGTTTTAGAGAAATACATTTCCTTTCTAATGGTGCAAAAACTACGTCTCTAGCTCTTGTTTTCAAAAGTTATGGCCGTTTTAAAGTTAGACGTTTTTGCTTCAAAATAGCTATTTCACCCACCTGTGGTTATGGATGAAATTTTGACCCAAAACAAAATTTTCAATTTCGACCAAGCAACATCGGTTTTAGAGAAATACATTTCCTTTCTAATGGTGCAAAAACTACGTCTCTAGCTCTTGTTTTCAAAAGTTATGGCCGTTTAAAGTTAGACGTTTTTGCTTCAAAATAGCTATTTCACCCACCCTGTGGTTATGGATGAAATTTTGACCCAAAAACAAAATTTTCGAATTTCGACCAAGCAACATCGGTTTTAGAGAAATACATTTCCTTTCTAATGGTGCAAAAACTACGTCTCTAGCTCTTGTTTTCAAAAGTTTTGGCCTTTTAAAGTTAGACGTTTTTGCTTCAAAATAGCTATTTCACCCACCCTGTGGTTATGGATGAAATTTTGACCCAAAACAAAATTTTCGAATTTCGACCAAGCAACATCGGTTTTAGAGAAATACATTTCCTTTCTAATGGTGCAAAAACTACGTCTCTAGCTCTTGTTTTCAAAAGTTATGGCCTTTTAAAGTTAGACGTTTTTGCTTCAAAATAGCTATTTCACCCACCCTGGTTATGGATGAAATTTTGACCCAAAACAAAATTTTCCGAATTTCGACCAAGCAACATCGGTTTTAGAGGAATACATTTCCTTTCTAATGGTGCAAAAACTACGTCTCTAGCTCTTGTTTTTCAAAAGTTATGGCCTTTTAAAGTTAGACGTTTTTGCTTCAAAATAGCTATTTCACCCACCCTGTGGTTATGGATGAAATTTTGACCCAAAAACAAAATTTTCCGAATTTCGACCAAGCAACATCGGTTTTAGAAATACATTTCCTTTCTAATGGTGCAAAAACTACGTCTCTAGCTCTTGTTTTCAAAAGTTATGGCCGTTTAAAGTTAGACGTTTTTGCTTCAAAATAGCTATTTCACCCACCCCTGTGGTTATGGATGAAATTTTGACCCAAAAACAAAATTTTCGAATTTCGACCAAGCAACATCGGTTTTAGAAATACATTTCCTTTCTAATGGTGCAAAAACTACGTCTCTAGCTCTTGTTTTTCAAAAGTTATGGCCGTTTAAAGTTAGACGTTTTTGCTTCAAAATAGCTATTTCACCCACCCTGTGGTTATGGATGAAATTTTGACCCAAAAACAAAATTTTCCGAATTTCGACCAAGCAACATCGGTTTTAGAGGAATACATTTCCTTTCTAATGGTGCAAAAACTACGTCTCTAGCTCTTGTTTTCAAAAGTTATGGCCTTTTAAAGTTAGACGTTTTTGCTTCAAAATAGCTATTTCACCCACCCTGTGTTATGGATGAAATTTTGACCCAAAAACAAAATTTTCGAATTTCGACCAAGCAACATCGGTTTTAGAGAAATACATTTCCTTTCTAATGGTGCAAAAACTACGTCTCTAGCTCTTGTTTTCAAAAGTTATGGCCTTTTAAAGTTAGACGTTTTTGCTTCAAAATAGCTATTTCACCCACCCTGTGGTTATGGATGAAATTTTGACCCAAAAACAAAATTTTCCGAATTTCGACCAAGCAACATGGGTTTTAGAGAATACTTTTCCTTTCTAATGGTGCAAAAACTACGTCTCTAGCTCTTGTTTTCAAAAGTTATGGCCGTTTTAAAGTTAGACGTTTTTGCTTCAAAATAGCTATTTCACCCACCCTGTGGTTATGGATGAAATTTTGACCCAAAAACAAAATTTTCCGAATTTCGACCAAGCAACATCGGTTTTAGAGAAATACATTTCCTTTCTAATGGTGCAAAAACTACGTCTCTAGCTCTTGTTTTCAAAAGTTATGGCCTTTTAAAGTTAGACGTTTTTGCTTCAAAATAGCTATTTCACCCACCCCTGGTTATGGATGAAATTTTGACCCAAAACAAAATTTTCGAATTTCGACCAAGCAACATCGGTTTTAGAGAAATACATTTCCTTTCTAATGGTGCAAAAACTACGTCTCTAGCTCTTGTTTTCAAAAGTTATGGCCTTTTAAAGTTAGACGTTTTTGCTTCAAAATAGCTATTTCACCCACCCCTGTGGTTATGGATGAAATTTTGACCCAAAACAAAATTTTCCGAATTTCGACCAAGCAACATCGGTTTTAGAGGAATACATTTCCTTTCTAATGGTGCAAAAACTACGTCTCTAGCTCTTGTTTTCAAAAGTTATGGCCGTTTGAGAGTTAGACGTTTTTGCTTCAAAATAGCTATTTCACCCACCCTGTGGTTATGGATGAAATTTTGACCCAAAACAAAATTTTCCGAATTTCGACCAAGCAACATCGGTTTTAGAAATACATTTCCTTTCTAATGGTGCAAAAACTACGTCTCTAGCTCTTGTTTTTCAAAAGTTATGGCCGTTTTGAAGTTAGACGTTTTTGCTTCAAAATAGCTATTTCACCCACCCTGTGGTTATGGATGAAATTTTGACCCAAAAACAAAATTTTCCGAATTTCGACCAAGCAACATCGGTTTTAGAGGAATACATTTCCTTTCTAATGGTGCAAAAACTACGTATCTAGCTCTTGTTTTCAAAAGTTATGGCCGTTTAAAGTTAGACGTTTTTGCTTCAAAATAGCTATTTCACCCACCCTGTGGTTATGGATGAAATTTTGACCCAAAAACAAAATTTTCCGAATTTCGACCAAGCAACATCGGTTTTAGAGAATACATTTCCTTTCTAATGGTGCAAAAACTACGTATCTAGCTCTTGTTTTCAAAAGTTATGGCCGTTTAAAGTTAGACGTTTTGCTTCAAAATAGCTATTTCACCCACCCTGTGGTTATGGATGAAATTTTGACCCAAAACAAAATTTTCGAATTTCGACCAAGCAACATCGGTTTTAGAGAATACATTTCCTTTCTAATGGTGCAAAAACTACGTCTCTAGCTCTTGTTTTCAAAAGTTATGGCCGTTTAAAGTTAGACGTTTTGCTTCAAAATAGCTATTTCACCCACCCTGTGGTTATGGATGAAATTTTGACCCAAAAACAAAATTTTCCGAATTTCGACCAAGCAACATCGGTTTTAGAGGAATACATTTCCTTTCTAATGGTGCAAAAACTACGTCTCTAGCTCTTGTTTTCAAAAGTTATGGCCGTTTAAAGTTAGACGTTTTTGCTTCAAAATAGCTATTTCACCCACCCTGTGGTTATGGATGAAATTTTGACCCAAAACAAAATTTTCCGAATTTCGACCAAGCAACATGGGTTTTAGAGGAATACATTTCCTTTCTAATGGTGCAAAAACTACGTCTCTAGCTCTTGTTTTCAAAAGTTATGGCCGTTTAAAGTTAGACGTTTTTGCTTCAAAATAGCTATTTCACCCACCCTGTGGTTATGGATGAAATTTTGACCCAAAAACAAAATTTTCCGAATTTCGACCAAGCAACATCGGTTTTAGAGGAATACATTTCCTTTCTAATGGTGCAAAAACTACGTCTCTAGCTCTTGTTTTCAAAAGTTATGGCCGTTTAAAGTTAGACGTTTTTGCTTCAAAATAGCTATTTCACCCACCCTGTGGTTATGGATGAAATTTTGACCCAAAAACAAAATTTTCCGAATTTCGACCAAGCAACATCGGTTTTAGAGGAATACATTTCCTTTCTAATGGTGCAAAAACTACGTCTCTAGCTCTTGTTTTCAAAAGTTATGGCCGTTTTTTGAAGTTAGACGTTTTTGCTTCAAAATAGCTATTTCACCCACCCTGTGGTTATGGATGAAATTTTGACCCAAAAACAAAATTTTCCGAATTTCGACCAAGCAACATGGGTTTTAGAGGAATACATTTCCTTTCTAATGGTGCAAAAACTACGTCTCTAGCTCTTGTTTTCAAAAGTTATGGCCGTTTTAGTACGTTTTTGCTTCAAAATAGCTATTTCACCCACCTGTGGTTATGGATGAAATTTTGACCCAAAAACAAAATTTTCCGAATTTCGACCAAGCAACATCGGTTTTAGAGAATACATTTCCTTTCTAATGGTGCAAAAACTACGTCTCTAGCTCTTGTTTTTCAAAAGTTATGGCCGTTTAAAGTTAGACGTTTTTGCTTCAAAATAGCTATTTCACCCACCCCTGTGGTTATGGATGAAATTTTGACCCAAAAACAAAATTTTCCGAATTTCGACCAAGCAACATCGGTTTTAGAGAAATACATTTCCTTTCTAATGGTGCAAAAACTACGTCTCTAGCTCTTGTTTTTCAAAAGTTATGGCCTTTTAAAGTTAGACGTTTTTGCTTCAAAATAGCTATTTCACCCACCCCTGTGGTTATGGATGAAATTTTGACCCAAAAACAAAATTTTCCGAATTTCGACCAAGCAACATCGGTTTTAGAGGAATACATTTCCTTTCTAATGGTGCAAAAACTACGTCTCTAGCTCTTGTTTTCAAAAGTTATGGCCTTTTAAAGTTAGACGTTTTTGCTTCAAAATAGCTATTTCACCCACCCTGTGGTTATGGATGAAATTTTGACCCAAAAACAAAATTTTCGAATTTCGACCAAGCAACATGGGTTTTAGAGGAATACATTTCCTTTCTAATGGTGCAAAAACTACGTCTCTAGCTCTTGTTTTCAAAAGTTATGGCCGTTTAAAGTTAGACGTTTTTGCTTCAAAATAGCTATTTCACCCACCCTGTGGTTATGGATGAAATTTTGACCCAAAAACAAAATTTTCCGAATTTCGACCAAGCAACATCGGTTTTAGAGAAATCTTTTTCCTTTCTAATGGTGCAAAAACTACGTCTCTAGCTCTTGTTTTCAAAAGTTATGGCCGTTTAAAGTTAGACGTTTTGCTTCAAAATAGCTATTTCACCCACCCCTGTGGTTATGGATGAAATTTTGACCCAAAACAAAATTTTCGAATTTCGACCAAGCAACATCGGTTTTAGAGGAATACATTTCCTTTCTAATGGTGCAAAACTACGTCTCTAGCTCTTGTTTTTCAAAAGTTATGGCCTTTTTTTTTTTTTTTTTAAAGTTAGACGTTTTTGCTTCAAAATAGCTATTTCACCCACCCTGTGGTTATGGATGAAATTTTGACCCAAAACAAAATTTTCGAATTTCGACCAAGCAACATCGGTTTTAGAGAATACATTTCCTTTCTAATGGTGCAAAAACTACGTCTCTAGCTCTTGTTTTCAAAAGTTATGGCCGTTTAAAGTTAGACGTTTTTGCTTCAAAATAGCTATTTCACCCACCCTGTGGTTATGGATGAAATTTTGACCCAAAAACAAAATTTTCGAATTTCGACCAAGCAACATCGGTTTTAGAGGAATACATTTCCTTTCTAATGGTGCAAAAACTACGTCTCTAGCTCTTGTTTTTCAAAAGTTATGGCCTTTTAAAGTTAGACGTTTTGCTTCAAAATAGCTATTTCACCCACCCTGTGGTTATGGATGAAATTTTGACCCAAAAACAAAATTTTCCGAATTTCGACCAAGCAACATCGGTTTTAGAGAATACATTTCCTTTCTAATGGTGCAAAAACTACGTCTCTAGCTCTTGTTTTCAAAAGTTATGGCCGTTTAAAGTTAGACGTTTTTGCTTCAAAATAGCTATTTCACCCACCCTGTGGTTATGGATGAAATTTTGACCCAAAACAAAATTTTCCGAATTTCGACCAAGCAACATGGGTTTTAGAGGAATACATTTCCTTTCTAATGGTGCAAAAACTACGTCTCTAGCTCTTGTTTTCAAAAGTTATGGCCTTTTAAAGTTAGACGTTTTTGCTTCAAAATAGCTATTTCACCCACCCCTGTGGTTATGGATGAAATTTTGACCCAAAACAAAATTTTCCGAATTTCGACCAAGCAACATCGGTTTTAGAGGAATACATTTCCTTTCTAATGGTGCAAAACTACGTCTCTAGCTCTTGTTTTCAAAAGTTATGGCCGTTTAAAGTTAGACGTTTTTGCTTCAAAATAGCTATTTCACCCACCCTGTGGTTATGGATGAAATTTTGACCCAAAAACAAAATTTTCGAATTTCGACCAAGCAACATCGGTTTTAGAGGAATACATTTCCTTTCTAATGGTGCAAAAACTACGTCTCTAGCTCTTGTTTTTCAAAAGTTATGGCCGTTTAAAGTTAGACGTTTTTGCTTCAAAATAGCTATTTCACCCACCCTGTGGTTATGGATGAAATTTTGACCCAAAAACAAAATTTTCCGAATTTCGACCAAGCAACATGGGTTTTAGAGGAATACATTTCCTTTCTAATGGTGCAAAAACTACGTCTCTAGCTCTTGTTTTCAAAAGTTATGGCCGTTTAAAGTTAGACGTTTTGCTTCAAAATAGCTATTTCACCCACCCTGTGGTTATGGATGAAATTTTGACCCAAAACAAAATTTTCCGAATTTCGACCAAGCAACATCGGTTTTAGAGGAATACATTTCCTTTCTAATGGTGCAAAAACTACGTCTCTAGCTCTTGTTTTTCAAAAGTTATGGCCGTTTGAAGTAAGACGTTTTTGCTTCAAAATAGCTATTTCACCCACCCCTGTGGTTATGGATGAAATTTTGACCCAAAAACAAAATTTTCCGAATTTCGACCAAGCAACATCGGTTTTAGAGGAATACATTTCCTTTCTAATGGTGCAAAAACTACGTCTCTAGCTCTTGTTTTCAAAAGTTATGGCCGTTTGAAGTAAGACGTTTTTGCTTCAAAATAGCTATTTCACCCACCCTGTGGTTATGGATGAAATTTTGACCCAAAACAAAATTTTCCGAATTTCGACCAAGCAACATCGGTTTTAGAGGAATCATTTCCTTTCTAATGGTGCAAAAACTACGTCTCTAGCTCTTGTTTTCAAAAGTTATGGCCGTTTAAAGTTAGACGTTTTTGCTTCAAAATAGCTATTTCACCCACCCCTGTGGTTATGGATGAAATTTTGACCCAAAAACAAAATTTTCCGAATTTCGACCAAGCAACATCGGTTTTAGAGGAATACATTTCCTTTCTAATGGTGCAAAAACTACGTCTCTAGCTCTTGTTTTTCAAAAGTTATGGCCGTTTAAAGTTAGACGTTTTTGCTTCAAAATAGCTATTTCACCCACCCTGTGGTTATGGATGAAATTTTGACCCAAAACAAAATTTTCCGAATTTCGACCAAGCAACATCGGTTTTAGAGAATACATTTCCTTTCTAATGGTGCAAAAACTACGTCTCTAGCTCTTGTTTTCAAAAGTTATGGCCGTTTAAAGTTAGACGTTTTTGCTTCAAAATAGCTATTTCACCCACCCTGTGGTTATGGATGAAATTTTGACCCAAAAACAAAATTTTTCGAATTTCGACCAAGCAACATCGGTTTTAGAGGAATACATTTCCTTTCTAATGGTGCAAAAACTACGTCTCTAGCTCTTGTTTTCAAAAGTTATGGCCTTTTAAAGTTAGACGTTTTGCTTCAAAATAGCTATTTCACCCACCCTGTGGTTATGGATGAAATTTTGACCCAAAAACAAAATTTTCCGAATTTCGACCAAGCAACATTGGTTTTAGAGGAATACATTTCCTTTCTAATGGTGCAAAAACTACGTCTCTAGCTCTTGTTTTCAAAAGTTATGGCCGTTTAAAGTTAGACGTTTTGCTTCAAAATAGCTATTTCACCCACCTGTGGTTATGGATGAAATTTTGACCCAAAACAAAATTTTCCGAATTTCGACCAAGCAACATCGGTTTTAGAGGAATACATTTCCTTTCTAATGGTGCAAAAACTACGTCTCTAGCTCTTGTTTTCAAAAGTTATGGCCTTTTAAAGTTAGACGTTTTTGCTTCAAAATAGCTATTTCACCCACCCCTGTGGTTATGGATGAAATTTTGACCCAAAACAAAATTTTCCGAATTTCGACCAAGCAACATCGGTTTTAGAGAATACATTTCCTTTCTAATGGTGCAAAACTACGTCTCTAGCTCTTGTTTTTCAAAAGTTATGGCCTTTTAAAGTTAGACGTTTTTGCTTCAAAATAGCTATTTCACCCACCCCTGGTTATGGATGAAATTTTGACCCAAAAACAAAATTTTCCGAATTTCGACCAAGCAACATGGGTTTTAGAGGAATACATTTCCTTTCTAATGGTGCAAAAACTACGTCTCTAGCTCTTGTTTTTCAAAAGTTATGGCCGTTTAAAGTTAGACGTTTTTGCTTCAAAATAGCTATTTCACCCACCCTGTGGTTATGGATGAAATTTTGACCCAAAACAAAATTTTCCGAATTTCGACCAAGCAACATGGTTTTAGAAATACATTTCCTTTCTAATGGTGCAAAACTACGTCTCTAGCTCTTGTTTTCAAAGTTATGGCCGTTTAAAGTTAGACGTTTTTGCTTCAAAATAGCTATTTCACCCACCCTGTGGTTATGGATGAAATTTTGACCCAAAAACAAATTTTCCGAATTTCGACCAAGCAACATCGGTTTTAGAAATCTTTTCCTTTCTAATGGTGCAAAAACTACGTCTCTAGCTCTTGTTTTTCAAAAGTTATGGCCGTTTAAAGTTAGACGTTTTTGCTTCAAAATAGCTATTTCACCCACCCTGTGGTTATGGATGAAAT
The DNA here is from genome assembly GCF_016920715.1 of Anopheles arabiensis. Taxonomy (NCBI): domain Eukaryota; kingdom Metazoa; phylum Arthropoda; class Insecta; order Diptera; family Culicidae; genus Anopheles; species Anopheles arabiensis. Next base: position 128,920 of record NW_024412132.1, read on the forward strand.
TTTGACCCAAAACAAAATTTTCCGAATTTCGACCAAGCAACATCGGTTTTAGAGGAATAAATTTCCTTTCTAATGGTGCAAAACTACGTCTCTAGCTCTTGTTTTTCAAAAGTTATGGCCGTTTAAAGTTAGACGTTTTTGCTTCAAAATAGCTATTTCACCCACCCTGTGGTTATGGATGAAATTTTGACCCAAAACAAAATTTTCAATTTCGACCAAGCAACATCGGTTTTAGAGAAATACATTTCCTTTCTAATGGTGCAAAAACTACGTCTCTAGCTCTTGTTTTCAAAAGTTATGGCCGTTTAAAGTTAGACGTTTTGCTTCAAAATAGCTATTTCACCCACCCTGTGGTTATGGATGAAATTTTGACCCAAAACAAAATTTTCCGAATTTCGACCAAGCAACATCGGTTTTAGAGAAATACATTTCCTTTCTAATGGTGCAAAAACTACGTCTCTAGCTCTTGTTTTTCAAAAGTTATGGCCGTTTAAAGTTAGACGTTTTTGCTTCAAAATAGCTATTTCACCCACCCTGTGGTTATGGATGAAATTTTGACCCAAAAACAAAATTTTCGAATTTCGACCAAGCAACATTGGTTTTAGGAAGATACATTTCCTTTCTAATGGTGCAAAAACTACGTCTCTAGCTCTTGTTTTTTCAAAAAGTTATGGCCGTTTAAGTTAGACGTTTTTGCTTCAAAATAGCTATTTCACCCACCCTGTGGTTATGGATGAAATTTTGACCCAAAACAAAATTTTCCGAATTTCGACCAAGCAACATGGGTTTTAGAGAATAAATTTCCTTTCTAATGGTGCAAAAACTACGTCTCTAGCTCTTGTTTTCAAAAGTTATGGCCGTTTAAAGTTAGACGTTTTTGCTTCAAATAGCTATTTCACCCACCCCTGTGGTTATGGATGAAATTTGACCCAAAAACAAAATTTTCGAATTTCGACCAAGAACATTGGTTTTGAGGAATACATTTCCTTTCTAATGGTGCAAAACTACGTCTCTAGCTTCTTTTTTTGTTTTTAGTTATGGCCGTTTAAAGTTAGACGTTTTTGCTTCAAAATAGCTATTTCACCCACCCTGTGGTTATGGATGAAATTTTGACCCAAAACAAATTTTCGAATTTCGACCAAGCAACATTGGTTTAGAACAATAAATTTCCTTTCTAATGGTGCAAAAACTACGTCTCTAGCTCTTTTTTCAAATTTTGTTTTAGTTATGACCGTTTTAGTTAGACAATTTTGCTTCAAAATATTATTTCACCACCCTGTGGTTATGGATGAAATTTTGACCAAAAACAAAATTTTCGAATTTCGACCAAGCAACATCGGTTTTAAATTTATTTCCTTTCTAATGGTGCAAAACTACGTCTCTTGCTTGTTTTCAAAAGTTATGGCCGTTTAAAGTTAGACGTTTTTGCTTCAAAATAGCTATTTCACCCACCCCAATGGTTATGGATGAAATTTTGACCCAAAACAAATTTTCAATTTCGACCAAGCAACATCGGTTTTAAGAAATACATTTCCTTTCTAATGGTGCAAAACTACGTCTCTAGCTCTTGTTTTCAAAAGTTATGGCCTTTTAAAGTTAGACGTTTTGCTTCAAAATAGCTATTTAACCCACCCTGTGGTTATGGATGAAATTTTGACCAAAAACAAAATTTTCCGAATTTCGACCAAGCAACATTGGTTTGAGAATACATTTCCTTTCTAATGGTGCAAAAATACGTCTCTAGCTCTTGTTTTTCAAAAGTTATGGCCGTTTAAATTAGACGTTTTTGCTTCAAAATAACTATTTCACCCACCTGTGGTTTATGGATGAAATTTTGACCCAAAACAAAATTTTCCAATTTCGACCAAGCAACATCGGTTTTAGAGGAATAATTTCCTTTCTAATGGTGCAAAAACTACGTCTCTAGCTCTTGTTTTTCAAAAGTTATGGCCGTTTAAAGTTAGACGTTTTGCTTCAAAATAGCTATTTCACCCACTTCTTGTGGTTATGGATAAATTTTGACCCAAAAACAAAATTTTCGAATTTT